>NC_061859.1:1210475-1235475 GCF_019202785.1 Penaeus chinensis
AATACTTTTAAGGTAAACAATAATTTTTCAAAAGAGTCCTTTATCTGATAAGGTCATTCTTTGTAATTTAGAAAATGATAATTGTTAAATGTCTAGGTCATTGATGAATCATATAACACGATTTTTTATATTTCCCTAAGAATATCGTTCTCCTGTTGATTTTGCATGCGATATTTTTATTTTTGATCATGAATATTACTAAAATAAAGAATAACAATTTAAACAACAAAAAAGACACAAGTATTACAATTCGAAAACACCGTTTTTTTTATATAGTTACACTTTAAGTGAACGCTTTCACCTTTACATATATGTAAATATATATATATATTATATATATGCGATATCATGTGTATTTTGAATTAGGAATGATGTGTTTCTTAAATCAAATATACAATATAAACTTTGATTTAAAATTTTCATCAAAATTGTAATAACAGAAAAAGTTGTCTAAAATTTGCATAGATTTACGAAATATTTAAATTACATAATTACTAATCTTCATATATATGTGTGTGTGGTGTCATAGTTACCAAATATGTAATGAAAATTATTTTTGAACTATATATGCCATATATATATTCGTAAACAAATTATACTATACTTAAGAAATTTCAGAGCAAAGATGATGTCAGATTATATCACAGATTTTTTGCCAACACAGAAAGAAAACCATTTCAAGTAACTGCCAATGGAAATTTCGTCAGCATTTATATTCATATTTGTTGGAATAATAAAAAATGGTTATTAGTATAAGGATACTTTTCTCATTTATTAATGATATACCTCATATTACCTAAACTAAGGTAAAATACATTTTGTTAAGTTACCCATGTAAGAGTATGTTTTCTTTTTTGTACGCCATCTAGTGGCAGACTTATATATCCTTAATATAAACAACCCTCGGTTGTGCTGCGTAGATCTTCCTCAATACAGAGTTAAGCGCATCAACTCCTGTGTTTCAATAATCCCCACAACGAGTCATATATATATATGCATTGACCATTCAAACTGGCTTAATACAAGCAGGGAAGATGAATTCTTCTGCCATATCAACAGGTTATGGGCCCAGATTTAAGACATTTGATGGTAATGCAAACAATTATGACTTGTTATGACATTTTCAAGGTGTGTTGTATGTTATTAAACTACATCTCGCATTTGATAAGCATGCTTCTGAACGCCCAGATGGTTATAATCTGGAGGATGCCAGAAGGACAATCTACAGTTATTTGACTTGCTACCTTGACAGAATGTCACTTGGCTGATAAAACGTGAAGCAAGAGGAGATGGCGTGAAAGCTTTAGCAGTGCTACGAAAGTTTTACATGAGAGAAACACACCTCAGATTATATGCTTTATGGGGGTCATTTATAAACAAAAGAATGGAAGATGGCAGTGTTACAGAGTATCTATCATCCATGGAGGAAATAGTATAAGCACTAAGAGAATCAGGTGAGAGTGTTAGTGATCGTCTCTTAGTGACAAGTACACTGAAAGGACTTCCACCAAAGATGTTTGTAGATGTTGCTAATCAACGTGACCCACCATATGAGTACACTGGATTAAAGACAGCCATATTGAGCTATCAAGATCGCCTCAGAGAAAATTCTGGTACAGAAAGAGTGATGGTAGCCCATGGCAACAGTACATTTAAACAGAAGAGATGCTTTAAGTGTGGTGAACCAGACCATTTTGCATCAAAATGTAATAAACGTGGTGAGTTTAAAGGAGTAAACAAATATCAGAATAATAAGAAATGGTGTGAATTTCATCAGTCAAGAACTCACAATACCAGTGAATGTAGGACAAAGAACCCCAGGAAGAATAACAACTCGGTAAATTCTGCAAATGACACAAGCGAAGAACAAAATTATGAATATTCTTTCCATATAACACACTCATCAAGGTTACGACCTGTTGAAGGGACCTCAGAGTTGTGTGACATTGGAAAACAGAATATATCAAGCTTAGAAGCAGATGAAAGTTTACTGATGATTGACAGTGGTTACACTTCACACATAGAGATAAATGAACTAAAATTTGTGAGATTTCAAGAGTCTTTTGATCCACAAAACCATTACATAGAACTGGCAGATGGCCAAAGGCAACAAGGAACTGTACAGGGAGTTGGTGATGTCAAGGACTTTATCCAAGATCGAGACGGCAACTCAAGGAGTATTGTGTTAAAAGATGCACTATACATACCAGGATTTAAGCAAGACATCATGTCAGTATGGAAGGCCATTAAGAGTGGACACAGCATTACTTTTTCCCCTAATGGCAGTTCACTAACCACCAAGGATGGTAGAATATTTGACATTGTAGAGAAAAACAAATTGTTCTACTTACGTAGAGGTAAGCTACACACAAACTCTCAAATGGATAAACTCAATAAGATCCATTCAGGAGAAGCAAATCACACCCTATAGGATTGGCATAAAATTCTAGGACACTGCAATGTGGCTGATGTACAAAACCTTGAAGCAACTGTTGACGGAATGCACATTTTGAGTAAAAACAAGTTCAGCTGTACCACATGTGTTCTTGGTAAGATGACACAGTATAGAAATAGAGAGCCTGACAAAAAGGCTAAACAGCCTTTAGATTTAGTACACTGTGATGTAGTAGGACCTATTGATCCAGCAGCTAAAGGAGGTTACAGGTACAGTGTCTCTTTCATAGATGACTATTCAGGAGCTCTTAGAATCTACCTCATTAAGAATAAGAGTGATACAGTGCATGCTATGAAGAGATATCTTGCAGAAACTACACCATATGGCAGTATAAAACGCCTGAGATGTGACCATGGAACAAAATTTACAAATAAGGAATTCAGAACACTCCTTATAGAGAATAAGATTAAACAAGAGTTTTCTGCACCCTACTCTCCACATCAAAACGGAACAGTTGAGAGATCACACAAATCAATTTTTGACATGGCTCGATGTTTACTGATTGAGTCCAAATTACCCTATGCTGTGAAGGCTGCTTGTTACATCAGGAATAGGTGTTATAATCCCAGAACTCGGAAGACTCCAGTGGAAATGCTTACTGGAAGACGGCCAAACATCAGCAAAATGAATATATTTGGAGTAAGATGTTTCGCATATGAACAAGAGAAGAAGAAACTTGATCCCACGAGTAAGGAAGGAATATTTGTGGGCTATGATGACCAGAGCCCAGCCTATTTAATTTACTTCCCAGAATCTCAAACACTAAAGAAAATAAGATGTGTTAAGTTCATGGAGAACTTACCCAATGTAACTGAGCCACCGAATGATGAGCAAACCTCAGATGAAGATGACATCTTGGTGGAGACTAGACTTCAAGGAAATCAAGACGAAACACCAGATAACATAGGTGAAGAAAGAAGATATCCAACTCGAGAAAGACGTAAACCCTCAAAATTAGATGACTACATTACTGAGGAACTGGACGACAGTACCTCCAGTGTGATACATAATAGCTTTATACATCATTGCTACCGAATGTCACATATCCCAGTACCAGTCACCTACCAAGAGGCTATTGCATCTCCAGAAGGACCCCAGTGGAAGAAAGCAATGGACGAGGAAATCTCTTCACTCCAAGACAATAACACCTATGACCTTACCACACTGCCTGAGTCACATACAGCAGTAGGTGGGAGATGGGTCTATCAAGTAAAACCTTGACCAAACAAGGAAGAAAAATACAAAGCAAGGTACGTCGCCAAAGGATATTCACAGGTAAAAGACATTGACTATGGAGAGACCTTTGCACCAACAGCAAGAATGTCTACTCTTCGTGCTTTATTGGATGTGACTGTACAGAAAAATATGGTAATACACCAAATGGATGTGAAAACAGCTTATTTAAATGCTGATATTGATCATGAAATTTATGAACAACCTGAAGGTTATGAGGAAATAGATAGTGATGGAAATGTTTTGTACTGTAAACTGAAAAAGTCACTTTATGGTCTGAAGCAAAGTGGCAGGATGTGGAATAGTGTAATCCATAATTTCTTTATTTCAGAAGGATTCAAACAATCACAGAGTGATCATTGTCTGTATCTAAAGCATGATAGGTACGATGATATTTTTGTGCTCTTATGGGTGGATAACTTAATTATTGCAAGCAGTAATAGGTCCCTGATGGACAAATGTAAGAAATCTCTTTGTCAAAAATTTAGAATGACTGATTTAGGCAAACTAAACTGGTTTCTTGGAATGTCATTTGTTACAGGTAAAGATTACATTGAGGTGAATCAAACTAAATATGTAGAAAAGATTTTGGACAGATTCAACATGTCAGATTGTTATGCAAGGAATATTCCATATGATCCAAGTATTGTAAACACCTCAACAGTAAAATCTAATGAGTTAATTAATGCAACTCTTTACTGAAAAGTGGTTGGAAGTCTCATATATATTATGACAGGTACTCGACCAGATTTGTGCTATGTGGTTTCAAAACTTTCACAATATATGTCAAAAGCTCAATTAAATTATGCTAAGCAAGTTCTGAAGTACTTGAAAGGTACCATAACATATGGTCTTACATTTACAAAGTCAGATGAATCAATTCAACTCAAAGGCTTTTGTGATTCAGACTGGGGATCATCTGAAGACAGAAAAAGCATATCATGATATTGTTTTCAATTACATAGAGATGGACCACTTATATCATGGAGAAGTAAAAAGCAACAGACAGTTGCACTTTCATCTTGTGAAGCAGAGTAAATTCAGGAAGCAAAGTTCCTAAGACAAATTGTATCTGATCTGTTAGGATTTAAGTTAAAGTCTGTAGACTTAGGAGTTGACAATCAAGGTGCTATTAATCTTGCCAAAAATCCAGTAAATCACCAAAGATCAAAGCACATTGATATTCGTTACCATTTCATTAGAGATGAAGTAGAAAAGGGTATTGTAAAGTTATTTTATGTTCCTACACAGCAGAATCCAGCTGATATATTTACGAAACCTGTAAACCAGAAGAAATTGGAAGTTTTTAAAGGTATCAGGGTATAGATTCTGAGATGACATACCCATTTTTAATTAAGAGGAGGTGCTGGAATAATCAAAAATGGTTATTAGTTTAAGGATACTTTTATCTCATTTATTAATGATATACCTCATATTACCTAAACTAAGGTAAAAATAAATTTTGTTAAGTTACCCATGTAAGAGTATGTTTTCTTTTTTGTACGCCATCTAGCGGTGGACTTATATATTCTTAATATAAACAACCCTTGGTTGTGCTGCGTAGATCCTCCTCAATACAGAGTTAAGCGCATCAACTTGTGTTTCAATAATCCCCACAACGAGTCATATGTATGCATTGACCATTCAAACTGGCTTAATACACGCAGAGAAGATGAATTATTCTGCCATATCAACAATATCCATAAAGTCACCGATATTTAAGGTCGCTTCTTATGTGTAATGAGTCTATTTTCCTTTGCTATCCCTAAGCTATCCCCCGACTATATATGTGTATGTGTGTATATATAATTCCTTTTATATGTTATTATTACAAATATACATGTATATATATACATATATAGTATAGGTAATACATATCTATATAGTATAGATAATACATATCTATATAGTATAGATAATACATACATATCTATATAGTATAGATGATACATACATCTATATAGTATATATTATGCATACATATGTGTGCATATATACTCATATATGTATGTATGTATATATATCATTCACTCATGAAGCGGAGTGATCATTGAGCTAATCAGCCATGGTAGCCCATGTTGATTCATATTTGGGATGTGGTCAGGAACTAAAAAATAAGCAAAGTAAAAATCCATAAGTTTGTTTAAGTTCCTTCTGATCTAAGAATGCTATCTTTGTCGTTTGTTCAGCAGGACTAAATTTCCACCAGCCATATTTTACACCTTCACCGTAATTGTTTAGGTAATCATTGTTGGTGGTTTTCAGCTCACCAACATATATACGACAGACTAACTCATTACCCTATCTAGGTTTGATTTACCCAAATTATGCAAATCAGCGCGCGTGCTTGCACACGCTGATTTTGATATTTGTGTGTGTGTGTATATATACATATGTATTTATATATATATATATTGACTTTACCTATATGGGAGTGGGTAGAGACAATAATGCCATAGTCGACATCGACTGATGGTAGCCTTTCTATGATGTATAAATGAGTGTGTATAGATATAAACAAAAAAAAATATATATATATATATGCATATTTGTGTGTGTGTGTATATATATATGTATATATATGTCGAATCAAGGCTGTGATATACATCTTTAGTTTAACGTAACGTTTCGAAGAATTAAATCTCCATCATCAGACTAGAAATAATGAACATAAACATTATCAAATAAAAACGAAACAACAAGCAAATAGTTCATAAAATAAACAAAAACAAAAGGGAAAAATGAAAAGAACAGAAACATTGTGGAACAATGTAAAACATGTATAAGAGGGCAAGACTTACCTAAACAAGAGAGAAGTGCTCGTTACGGTAATTGAATTACAATGTAAACAGTTGAATGGCTGTATTGTTGAGTTCGGGTTTTGATTTGTGGATGTTAGATGTGGATAGAATTTTGAAAATATTGTAAGTGAAAGGGTGGTCTTCTGCCCAAACAAGTGAGAAGTGCTCGTCACGGTGTGTGTGTATATATGTATCTATGTATATATATAAATGTGAGTATATATAGATATATGTGTATACATAGACACGCTGATATTGTAAATATGTATGTATGTATAATTATATTTATATATGATATACATGTGTATTTATATATTCATATATGTAAGTACCATGTGATGTGCTTGATAATTTGTGTCAGTTGCAAGTTATCTATAAAAGGAGGTAGCGTTATTCCCATTGAAAATAAAATGTATTTTTTTCTTGCTTATTATGTAAGCAAAGTAGTCGTTTTTTTTATTGCGCTCCTTATACTGATATTGACAATGAATAAAAACAAAACAAAAATACGCTGTTGGAAAGCAATCATTTGTGTCCTGATTGGCTAGCTATGGCGGTATTCGGGTGACGTCACGAGCTCCGCCCCACTTTGACATGTCACTTGTGAGGCGGGAAAGCGCGGTTTGATTGAGTTGACATTTTGCTTTAACATGATGTCTTGTGCTGTCGCTACGTTCCGTGTAAATGCGAGAAACAAAAAGTTTACGAATTACTGGACTCAATTCAAGAATTAGAACCTTTTTTTTCGTGGAAGAGAATTAGAGAAAAATCCAGGAGTGATAGATATAGCGTTTTCTTGAATTGCTTCAAAGTAAATATCCTTGGGTTAATCAGTTATTAAAACTGTATTGTAGAACTTGTAAACTTTTTAGGTTAATACACTTTAAAAAATCCTTTATGAAGGAACAGACAGATTACAGGAATGCTAGAAAAAGAAATAATGGGCAGCCTCATGAGTGTTTTGAAAAAAGAAAGAATGGGGCGTAAGTCTTTAATCATAGTTGAATTCAAATGAATGCCGTGACTACTGTGTAAACTATTTAGTTACTTAGTTGTAGGCATATGTTTGAATGAAATCTGACCGCACCGAATTAAGGATTTTTTTTATATAAAAAGGCTGGCTGACCGCCGAGACGATACATATACCGTATATATACACACAGCGAGAGAGAGAGAGAGAGGCAAACAGACAGACAAACAAATTGACAGAAAGAGACAGCGGCAGTAATGGAGAGGCAGAGAGAGAGTGAGAGAGATGGTGAGCGAGTGAATGAGAGGAGACATAAAAGGAAGAGATAATTCCACTATTTTACAGCCGGAAACACAATGACAGACCATGGACGCAGGAAACCGGGCAATTTATGAAATCCTAATGTCGAGGTCGACCCTAATCGCCCCTGGGTACTAAGAGGGACACAACATAGGGTAAAATGAACACAAAACACATAGACATAGAACGCGGGGGTAAAACAGACACCGAACACGAGGTAAAACTGACGACACGTTGTACCGTAAATTGAGATACAGGGTACATGGTGGCCAGACGGAAAACAGTTCAGTGTTAGAGGAGGCTGGGGGGGGGGGGGGGGGTAGAGGCTTCCGCGGGGGCGTGGCAAGGAATATAAACCTTTCGCTGGGCAGACACTACTGTTGAATTTCACACTTCAGGAGAGTATTTTTTTTTTCATAATGCACATATTCCACTTTGATGGCACTTTGAACAAAGGAATTGTAATATGTTTTGTTATAAGAAAAACAATGGTAATTGAATTTCTCTTGGAGGTCAATTATGAAATTATTATCTTTACCAACGTATCTATCAAATAATTATTGTCACCAACTTGCCAATTATCACATTACTAGTACCACCAACCTCTCAATGATATAATCGTCACCACGCTGCCACCCTGAGACCAAGACCTGTCATCAGTCATCGCCAAGCTGTCAGGTGAATTACGCATTGAAGTCCTCCATTGTTTCGTAATTACCTGGTCACATACAGGAATATATATATTTTTTTTTGAGAAAGCAGAAAATACAAGTACAAAGTATTACCCTTGTACTTTCTATAATTCCTCCATTTTGGACAGAAAATCCAAAATCGCTTGCTAGTTTGTATAAGAAGCCTCTTATGGACATTTTTGTTTACTCTGAATTGCATGATCGAATTCTGCTTTATTCTCGGGTCATCTCTTTTGCTGAGGTCTAGATGCTCTCTCTCTCTCTCTCTCTCTCTCTCTCTCTCTCTCTCTCTCTCTCTCTCTCTCTCTCTCTCTCTCTCTCTCTCACACACACACACACACACACACACACTATATGTATATGTATATATATTTATATTTAAATTTATATTTATATTTATAGATACACAACATACTATATGGATATATATATGTATACACACGCGTGTGTGTGTGTGTGTGTGTATTTATATATATATATATATATATATGCATATACATATATATGTACATATATGCATTTACATATATGTACATCCTATGCATTTACATATATATATGACAAACAGTAACGTGTACACTAAGATGAAAAGGAATACAGCCACTGTAAGAAATTAAAATAAATAATAAACGAATAATAAATTATTTGCCTGAAGAGCAACTCGTGAAAAGTTCGAAATGTCACGATTTATTTCCATTTCTTACTGTGGTTGTTTTCCTTTTCACACACACACATATATGCGTGTGTGTGTGTGTGTGTGTGTGTGTGTTTGATGTGTGTATATATATAGATATATGTGTATATATATACATACATACAGAAGACAAACAAACACAGTAACGTGTAAACAGATGAAATGTGTGTATATATATACATATGTATCATCTACATACAAATCCATATATCTATCTATCTACCCGTCTATCTAAACTCACATATTCAGTTATTTTCTACCACATTATACCACATTACACATCCTCATCAAGATATATTATAGTCAAACCATTGAATTAAGAGCAGCGAAACGATACGGGGAATATCAATATCGTTAACATTTATAAGTAATGAATAATGTACCGTGAAGCCCTTAAGGTACCGGTCTGACAAAGGTTACCATCGCTTCTAGAATATAGGTCAGAGATCCATTACACAAAAATCAAACTTGTTACGGGCTTTTGCTGGGCTAGATGTGAAATCCCATAATCTGGTGTCTAATCTTTCTCTGGGATGTATATACAAGACATATATTAATTGTGTTAACACATATACATATATATAGACATACATATACATATATACACATATAGACATATATGTATATACACGTAAATTTGTGCTTGTTGTAACTAGAGAATTGTATCTGACCATGTATATAAAACATACTCAGTACACACATCATACCGAATGCTAAACTGACAACTCAAAAAAATCAAGGCTGATTCCCTGATTCTTTTTTCTTTGCGTTTTCGTGGGTTAATCAGCTTATCATTTTTAAATCTAAAACTCGAAACTTGTTATCAAATGTCCTATCATATGATTTACGACCCCCCAAAAAATGTTTTTTCGAGATTATCTGATTTTTGTATTTGTGATTAAGGAAAACATATAAGCACATACAGATATATAACTATATAATATACATATATATACATACATATACATATACATATGTATATATTATGTATGTATGTACACATGGGTAGATACATTTATACATAATATATATACCTGACAACCACGTATACATTACTCTTGCTACATAGTGTTCTTCCAAAACATTTTCTTCCCCGCTGAGGACACATCAACATCCCACAGTATGTATATAAGTATTCTTGGCAGCCATTACCAGTGTTCGAAATACACATGTAGTACTCAGTTCTTTCATTGGTATATTATATAGTAGCAAACATATCTCACTGTATATTAAAATATACATCCTACGGTGTGTGTGTGTGTGTGTGTGTGTGTGTGTGTGTGTGTGTGTGTGTGTGTGTGTGTGTGTGTGCGTGCGTGCGTGCGTGCGTGCGTGCGTGTGTGCGTGCGTGCGTGCGTGTACGAGCATTACTACATACATAGACGAGTATATGAGTGTATGTGTGTGCGTGAGCGCATAAATACGTAAATATGTGTGTGGGTGTGTACATAATGCATCTATATGTGTGTGCATAAATCCATATACATATATATATATAAATATATATATATATATATATATATATATATATATATATATATATATGCATATATACATGTGTGTGTGTGTGTACATAAACACATCTATATATACACATATACAAATATATATGTGTGTGTGTGTATTTATGTGTGCGTGTACACAAATACATACGTATGTATGTGTATGTATACCGTAATAGATTGCCCTGCACGTATGTATACAGCCATTGAAAGCCAAGCATGTATAGCTCCTTCCCAGATTCTCAACCCCCCCCCCCCTCCCAGCCGGAATAGTCTCCGGCGTCGGCGACAGATGGCAGCACCGCCTCGGCCGCCGCAGTCGCACGGCAGAAACATCTGGAAGCGGATGTGTGCCGCTCCCATTCGCTCACACACTTCGTCCGAGAAGGCTGTAGACATATTTCACAATGTACGTGAAAAATGAGCCCGATTGTGACTTTGACATGACCATGGAGATGGTGACGGACATGGAAACCAACCTGATGCGGGAGGAACTCTTCGGAAATCACTGTATCCCGTCTGGTAAGTTTTTTTTCGACTCAATACGCCTTATTGATTGCATAAAAACGTTCCTTTGACAGCCACAAGGTGAATGAGGAGACTCGACCGTGATCTAACTCAGCTTTGGGAGAAGACTCGATCGCAGTGGGAAAGATAAAGAGCGCTCGAAGGGCGTAAATACGGAGAAAAAAGGGTTTATTACGTTGTACCGGCGTGGAGTCGTATGTTGACGTGTGTTAAGGCGAGGTGGGCGTCTGCTAGCGGGCGGTTGGCGGAGACGGATTTTTTTAACGGTTTATTCACGGTTATTGGTTGTTGGTTACCACTCGCGATGGTTGTAGTTGTGATGGCTGGTGTTCCTGGTGTGTCTTGGTGCAAGTGGAGGTTGGGTATGTTGTATGGAAGGGGTATTAAAAGGGGGGTTGTGTGTTGTGTTTGGTACTCGCGTGTTTTGCGTGTGTTCACAAGCCAGGCGTGGATGACAGTTGTTTCGTGAAGCGGCGTTTGTTGTTATGTCATTTGCAACGGCTATTGCATGTGTCCTGTGAATTTAAAAATAATAAATAAATGATGGGAAACTTTCTGAGAGTAAAGCGGGCTTTGGCAGTTAGGCTTAATGCAACACCAAGGGCATGCTAAGAGCCACAGGCGAATGAATAAGCCTATTATACACTATGTAAGTGCTAGGAAAGTATTTTACTGGGTTAGTTGTCCTAGAGTAATAACTGGGAACATTCCATACCCCAGTTTCTTAGGTTTTGACCCCGGAGGATATAGAAATTAATAAATAAACTCATTGTAGTTACTGTCTTACTTCGAAGCATTTTTTTCACACGTGGAAATGTCTGCGTTTCTCGTACACTTGAGCACTTCGAAGATGATGACTTGAGACAAGTCGGGTGTTTTTTCGTTGTTGTTACTTTTTAAATTTTGATTTTGTTTTACTTCTGACTGTTGCCTTGATCACGTGGTTATTTGCAGCGTTCCGTATCTTTTTTTTTTTTTTTTTTTTTTTTTACTTTTTTTTTTTTTACTTTTCAGTCATTTTTAACCTATTTCATTTAAAAGTCGCTTTCACATTTTACGGATCGATACTGGTGCAAGTGAAACGTCTGAGCACAGGTGTATTCCAAAGGACAGGTGTTCAGTGCAGACATCGAGGCACCAAATATATTACAAAACTCACTCAAGTGCCTATATCCAACGTGGATTCACAGCCTTGCAAGTACTTAGTAGTCTTCCTTATAAAGGTACGAGATAAAGGGGAAGGATAAAGAGAGGAAACTTGATTGAGAGTAATACAAATATATTAGAAGCAAGGAGGCTAGAGGGGAAAATGGTTTATTAGCTACAAATGTGCATTGCTGTAAAATAGTTACTTTGATTCTTTGAACTTTTTCCCATAAATGTGTGCGTGTGCGTGTGCGTGTGCGTGTGCGTGTGCGTGTGCGTGTGCGTGTGCGTGTGTGTGTGTGTGTGTGTGTGTGTGTGTGTGTGTGTGTGTGTGTGTGTGTGTGTGTTTTATATATATATATATATATATATATTTAAGATTATGACTTAGTACTTATGCATTTAGAGTTGATTAATTGAAATGAGCATCGATTCTTACATTTTATATTTTGTGAACTTCAGCGAGATATTGCCTTCATATTATTTATTTACGTTATCTGTTTGTTTTCTTATTAATTGCATTTATGTCCTTTGCATCATATTGTCTTCTACATCATTACATCATCTTATTTTATTGTCGGTCTTCTACTTTCCTCATATTCGATTTTCTTATCTTGATTTATCTTTTTTATAGTTTTGTTCATCAGTATAAAAGATATTCCTTTATCAGTCTTGCATCTGTCATGTGTGGATTGTTTTTAATGCATTTTTTTTTTTTTTTTTTTTTTTTTTGTTGCATTGTACTCAAACGATAACATTTTTATTTTTTCCTTTTTTTCTCTCAGGGAAAGACTGATTAGTATTCCTCTTTTCATGTGTTTTGTTGCTGATGTTATATAACTAGTTATATTTCATAATTTTGACTTGATTTTAAAGTTACCAGTTTTTGAATTATCAACGAATGCTCTTCATGGAGATGCCAAACATCAATGATAGTGATGTTAGTAATCAATTATGGTGATAATGGTGGTGATTAGCAACCATGATGATTATAGGAATTATAATTATATGTATCTTGAAGTGGGTAGGAATGGGGTGAGGGGGAGTAGCCAATCCATGATTGGGAATTGAGAGTTGCCAGCTGAGGATTGGGAAGCAGAGAGGTGCCAACCGAGGATTGGGAAGCAGAGAGGTGCCAACCGAGGATTGGGAAGCAGAGAGGTGCCAACCGAGGATTGGGAAGCAAAGAGTTGCTAGCCGAGGATTGGGAAACACTGTTGCCAGCTGAGGATTGGGAAGCTAGAGTTGCCAGCCGAGGATTAGGGAACACTGTTGGCAGCTGAGGATTGGGAAGCAGAGAGTTGCCAGTCGAGGATTGGGAAACCACGCCCGCTATAGTGAGGAACCCGGGATACACCAGAAGCACGGGGGGCGTTGGCCGGGGAAGGGAGGAGGAGGAGGAGGGAGGGGGGAGGGGAAATGCGAGGGTGAAACCGTAGACAGGTCATGGCTTGGTTATCCATCCCGAATGCGGTGGAGGGTTAGGATAGCAGGATACATCAGGAAGGCTCGTGGTGTTGGCACAAGAGAGGGGAGGGTGCGAAGAGGAGGAGGGAGAGTGAGGGAGGGATGGGAAGGATGGAAGGGAGAGGAAGGGAGGGATTGTGAAGAATAGAGGGGTAGAGTAGAGAGGGGAAGTGGGAAGGCGATACGGGAGAGGGGAGAGAAGAGGGAAGAAGAGGTAAAGAGAGAGAGAGAGAGAGAGAGAGAGAGAGAGAGAGAGAGAGAGAGAGAGAGAGAGAGAGACGGACGGACAGACAGAGAGAGAACAAAGGAAAGAGAGGGAGAAAGAGAAAGAGAGATAGACACAGAAAAGAGAGAGCGAGAGAGAGGAGAACGGGGGAAGAGAATGATGGCGAATGGGAGACTGGAGGGGAAAACTCGTTTTGCCCTAGTTCTTGTGGCGGGCCATTTTTGCTTCGGGCCAAATGCTTGACACAAAGCCACTAGAATCTCCGTGCCATTTAAGGGGAAACAGCGAGGCGAGGAGTCAGAGGGGGGGAGAGGAGAGGGAAGGGGGAAGGAAAGGGGTAGGGAGGGAGATCCATGTGCTGCGTATGTGAGACTGGCAAGTTTCCTCACTCCATGTTCTTATGCCTGCCGTCTTACCTCCCCGCGTGGTTCGTTCGACCCGCTAGCTTTCT
Source organism: Penaeus chinensis (assembly GCF_019202785.1). Taxonomy (NCBI): domain Eukaryota; kingdom Metazoa; phylum Arthropoda; class Malacostraca; order Decapoda; family Penaeidae; genus Penaeus; species Penaeus chinensis. Next base: position 1,224,941 of record NC_061859.1, read on the forward strand.
ATTGCAAGGAACCACGAGGAACCGATCCCTTGCATGATGTTGCACGGTTCCAGAGGGAAAGATTCTTATGGATTTTTTTTGCTGTTCTTTTTATTTTGTAGGTTAAAAACAGGATGTGGAGTTATGTTTTCCCTCTTATTAAAAACCCAAGGAGGACGAATTTATTTCATGATGTGCGATTGAAACATTCTTGGATGGTTTTATGAATAGCAAGAGCGTCGAATCCTTACTTTAAAAGAAAGTTAAATGGCCACTGCCTCAAAAGAAGAAGAAAAGAGAAATGAATAACAAGAATGTCGCATCTTTACCACTTAAAAAAAGGTAAATGGCCACTGACCTCGAAACCCGAAGACGAAAATGACAACCCGCAGACGCAGTGCCTGGAACTGGCTCTCCCTGTACTGGCAGACAAAGACAGGCTGTGCGAGGGGTGATGACTACACGTGTGGGTCGGTCGGGTCACCACTCTCGCTTGCATCTTCACTCTTTCCGTCTGTCACACTTCTCTCGCTCTTTCTCCCCTGTCTTTGTTGTTTTTTCCCCCCCGTTCCTCGCTCTTGTCTACTTGGGGGTGGGGAGGGGTCTTGGGAGAAATGTTGTGTTTTGTTTAGCGTACGTGTGGTGTATGGTTAAAGTTTTTTATTGTCGTTTTTTAAATAACGGTTTAAAAAAAAAAATCGTGTGTGATCATGGACGCTACGGAACTTACTGCATGTTCCATTTACCTGTAAGAATGTAATAAGCCAGACATGTTTCTTTCTCCCCCACGACAACTTTCATTTCACTAAGTTCAGAGTTCAGAATTACAGCCAATAATGTTCCCAACACTACTTCTCCTGCGCGCACGTAACGAAATACATCCCCGAACCCCTTTTAATGCATTCCGTACACTCCCCTTCGTAATACGCTTAGAACTCTCTTAACGAAGAAAAAACGAGAGACGACCCACTTCGAGTCTGCTTTCACGCGCCTTCTCGACCCCGGCGGCGTGGCAGCGGGGGGGAGGGGGCGGTTTGGTCTTACGGCAGGATGTCTTGGAGGAGGAGGCGGCGGCGGCGGCGGCGGCGGCGGCGGCGGCGGCGGCGGCGGCTGGAACTGCAGTGTCCTTCGGCAGTTGTTTAGGCAGGAGCGGTGGTCTACATAAGGATGACGATGACTGCTTTTGTAATTGTTGTTGTCATTATTGTTATTCTTATTGTTTTTCATATAGTTGTTGTTATTAAGATTGTTATTATTATTATTGTTGATCTATCATCACTATTATCATTATTAGTATCATTATCATATGATAATGATAATATGATTTTGAGTCCGTACTCTGAATCTGTGGTGTTTGAAATGCAATTTAGTTGCATACGCACATTCATGTACACATCTAAACATATACATTCATATACATACACAAATATGTACACATTCATGTATACACACATATATATATTATAATATTAATATATTAGGCATATTATATAAAATATATATTTTATATAATATATATATGTATGTGCCTGTATGTATGCATATGTGTGTGTGTAAGAAAGAGGCCACCACCTACATGTGAAAGGCAATCTTATGAAACCAGTGTGTGCCAAATTTGAAATAAACACGTTCAACATAACCCCTCTTCACAACCACTCGTGTGTCAATCACCCTCACGAAGTGTGGTGAATGCGGTAGGGCGGAAGTGGCGATTTCTCTCACGCCGGCAGGATAGGGCAGCACGAAGCGGTCCCTCGTCTCGGTGCGGCCAGAAGCAAGAGGCAACGCATGGGAAGCAAGATTGGTTGCTGTGGAGTCTCGCCTCGTCGTGGATGTGTGGTGTGCGAGGGCATGGCAATCGAAAATCGGTGTTGATATTTATAGCCACGGTTTTAATGAGGAAGCGTTAATGGTGTTTATTTCCGTAGGGTTATGTACACACGTTTTAGGGCATGTGTGATAGTGACGATGTTTTTTAAGGACGTTTGATGTTGATCGTAATGGTAATGACAATGGTGATGGTGTTATTTTCTTAGGTTTGTATATACATGTCCTTCAGGATATATTTGATGCTGATAATGATAGTGATAATGATAGTCTCTTGGATCTATGTGTAGGCCTATTTTTGTTTTGTTTATTTTATTTATTTATGTTTTTACGAGAATATCTATGCTTCAATTGCGAGGTATAAACGCAACTGAAAACGCATGTTTTCTGTGCGATTTACCCGCATTGCGAATCTTCAGGGGACGCGAGGGAGAGATCTTGGTCGGTAGGTCGGTCGGTCGGTCGGTCGGGCGATTTGTCGGTTTACCTTTTCCCTTGACATGAGTCACGTGGTGGGAATGAAGGAAGTCTGTAGTCGGAAGTGATGGCGAAAGAGGAAGAGGAGGAGGAGGATTAGGAGGAAGAAGAGGAGAAGGCGAAGACGAAGGAGGAGGAGGAGGAGGAGGAGGAGGAGGTAAAAGAGGAGAAGGCGAAGGAGGAGGAGGCAGCGGAGGAGACGGCGAAGGAGGAGGAGGCAGCGGAGGAGACGAAGACGAAGGCGGGGGAGGAGAAGGAATAAGGAGAGAGAGGTGAAGACGGAGAAAGGAGGAGGAGGGGCAGTACAGCAGCTTTAAACCCTGTAGGAGCAGCCGGCGGGGGTGCACTTGGTACGGCAGGGACATTGCACTCCTCTACTACTGTTGCAGTAGTAGAGGAGCTTCCTCTCGGTCGACGTGGCATGCAGAAGGCAGGCTGCTCTTCCTGCTGCTAAATACGCACGTCGGCTGGGCAGTGCGCTTTGACTTTCCCTCTTATGTATGTCCTTTTTCTTCTTCGTTCCCTTCTTACTTCTTCGTCTTTGTCTTTGTCTTTGTGTTCTTCCTTTCTTATTGTTAGTTCACCACCTCCTTCTTCGTCTCTTCCTCTTTCTGTATTCGCCTTTGTCCTTGTATTTGCCTTTGTCTTTATCTTTTATCATTATCTTTGTCTTTTTCCTTTTCTCTTTGGCGTGGGTTCATCCTCCTGCTTCTTCTTCTTTTTTTCTTTTTATTTTTCGTCTTCGTCTTCGTCGTCTCCATCTTTCTCCTTCTTCGCCTTTTGTCTTCTTCCTTTTTTTTTTTTTCTTCGCGTGGGTTCAGGGTCGTATAGCAACAACACTTACGTAACCTTAACGGGTGTGGGAAATTACCCTGTTGAGAGCAGTTGTGATTAAGTATTATTTTTAGAGAACGATAGCGGTCATGCCACCCTATATGATATGGCTTATAGCATCCCTTATGATTATGAAAAAAAAAAAACATTAGAGGACTCGTATCTAGATGTGTATAACACCGGTTTTTCTATAATATATATCGACAGTATTACGGTGACGCGTAACAAATTCTTATTGCGAAATGTGTATAGATAACGACAGCTGCTTATATTGTTTTTTGTTTCCATAAGAAGAAAAAAACAAAAAACGTATTGCCTCGTTTTGTTGGATTAAAAGGAGATGTGGAGTGAAGCGTTGCCTTTCTATATTTAGACACTCGTGGGCTGAAACACCTGTAATGTGGAAACACTTGTGGTCATCTGTAGTGAAGGTGGTGCTCGCCATCTTTTCTCGTCCTTTTTCGTTCTGTTCTGTTCTTCGTTTGAAATTGCGTGTCATTTGTTTCTTCTTCCTTTCTTCTTATTCATTATTCTTTCTTTTCTTCCTCTTCCTATTATTATTATTATTATTATTATTATTATTATTATTATTATTATTATTACTGTTATTACTATTACTATTTTTATACGGAACATCATGTAACATGATTGAGAACACGCAGTCGAGCACATCGCCTGAAGACGAGTGCGAGATAATATTGGTTTTCCCAAATAAAGAGAAGCGTGTGTGTGTGTGTGTGTGTGTGTGTGTGTGTGTGTGTGTGTGTGTGTGTGTGTGTATGTATGTATGTATGTGTGTGTGTGTGTGTGACCTCATCCCTAGGGGGATTTCGCTGAGAAAACCCCTACCCCCACCCCCACCCTCGCCATTCACCCCGCTCCCCCGTGCAGCAAGGTGCAGAGCTCACGACTGACTGGGACTTGTGTTGTGGCCGCAGTCTGCAGCCTCCAACGCCGGTGACCTTGACAGCCAGAGCCTGTTCTGCATGTATGCTGTTTATGTTGATGTTGCATTCTTCTCCCTCCCTCCCTCCCTCCCACCCTCCCTCCCTCCCTCTCTTCCACCTCCCCTCCCTCCCACCCTTCCTTCCTTCGTCTCTCTCTTTACCTACTTTACTTTCGTATCTTCTCTTGCTTTTTATTCATCTTCTGTCTCTCCTTTCTTCTGATCCGCTCTCTTATTCCTTCCCTCCCAAGTCACCCCATTCCTTCTGATTCTCTCCCTTCTCCATCCACCCTCTCTTCTTCTTCTACTTCTTCTTCTTCTTCTTCTTTTTCTTCTTCTTCTTCTTCTTCTCTGCTGCTATCCCCTTCCATACCTTCCCCTCGCTTGCCCTCCTCTCTTCTCCTCCTTCCCACTCATCCTCCTCGCTTCTATTTTATATTTTCTTCTCTCTCCTCCCCTCCTCTCCAGTTTTTCTTAATTTACCCTCTCACTTCTTTCCTATTCTCCCTCATATTATTTTTATCTTTCTCCCCACGGTTTTACAGTATACGTAAGTTATTCTAATATATTTAAATATACATCTACATATACTTAATGTATATTCAAACAAACAAACACAGAAACTGTAAGATATCGATATATATTACCGGAGTGATTCATCATAAAATTGAATGTTTGAGTCATGATTGTAATGGTTATGACTTGCTGTCATGATGAGTTATGTAGAATTTTACAGCATATTTACTGTATATATATATGCATACATCTGCACATATCATATCCTGTTTTGATAAATACGGATACCCATGCTTATATAATTGCAGACATACATACATACTGGCGTGTGAATGCGTATGTTTGTACATATACATACGTAATACAAATACTTGTAGGCAAAAGTGAGAGAGAGAGAGAGAGAGAGAGAGAGAGAGAGAGAGAGAGAGAGAGAGAGAGAGAGAGAGAGAGAGAGAGAGAGAGAGAGAGAGAGAGAACTAACCCCACGAAATATAAAAACAAAAACTGGAATGAAACGGCAAGAAGAAGACTTTAGCGTGACGTAAACCCGAGCTTTGTAGAAGCGAGACCCCGGATGTCCAGCTGGTGTTCAGTACACACTTGGTCTTGATGAACTTGGATGAAGACCCTTGTCGCATTTCACGACCTTGGGAGGACACAGATGGCGTGGCTGTAGGTCGTAGTAACTGGAGGAGGAGGGGCGGATACGTTTGAGTGGTAGGGAGAGTGAGGTGGAATTGGTGAATGAAAAGGGTGGGTTTTATTTTATTTTCTTTCTTTATTTCTTTCGTTTTCTTTTGTGTGTGTGTGTTTTCTTTTTCTTTCTGTTTTTTTTCGGTTTTATTTTTTTGTTTCTTGGTTTCGTTTTTTTCCTCGTATTCCCCCCCCCCCCCCCGCTTTCCTTTATGTTTTTGTTTGTTAGTTTTTATCATTTCATAGATTGTTTTGTCTTTCTTTGTTTCGTCTGTTTTCCTTCATATGTTTTCCTATTTTCCTTCTATTTGTGTTTGTTTTGTCTAAATCTTTTCATCAAAGACAATTTGTGGTGAATTTATTTTGTTATTGTTTTGTTTGTTTGTTAGTATCACTATCGTTTTAGTATTTATTAATTTATTATTATTTTTTTTTTCATTGTCATAATTCATTGTAATTCCGGACAGCTCAAGCCAGGCGAAATTTTGGACTCTGCGCTTTGTTTGTTTGTTTCACGTGATGTTACTTCTCTTTCTGTCGCGTTCTTTGTTTTCTTTGTTCACTTTATCTCGATTCCCGTATTCCTCCTTCGATGCTCTCTTCTTCCCGCGTGTCTCGATTCTTCTCTTGATTTTCCTGTTCTTAGTCGATTTTGTTATCTTTTTTCCTCCTTCATTTTGTTGTTATTGTTGCTGTTGTTTAGTTGTTGTTATTCCTCTTTCTTGTCTTTCTGTTTATTCACCTTCCTTTTCTTCACCTTCATTTTCTTCAACTTCATTTTCCCACATATTCAAACGTCGGTAACGGTCACCGGAAACTCACATACGCACCATACATACGCGCCGACGTCCGTCGACACATTCATGGATACATATATTCATGGACACATGCATGCATACATTCATATTTACATACAATAATGGTTAGATATATATACATTCATGTATTTATATATCCATGAATTCATGAATAAATACCATGCACACAATTATCAAGACATATTCATGGATACATGCATACACACATTCATACATACATACCATAAATGCAAACGCGTACACACACACACATGTACATGTACCGAAGGAGGTAAGATTACTACCCCCCTACCCCCACCCTACCCCCCTTCTGGTGTAGGTCAGAAGTGCGAGCGTCGTGGCGTTGGGGGTTGGGGGAGGGGGAGGAGGGGTAAGAAGGTAGGTTGTGGGGGGGAGGGAGGTTAGTAGGCTACGAGACGGTTTACTAAACGAGCACTTGCACTTTCGCTAGTTAGCATTGTTAGTTGGCATTAGTTGGATATTAATATTCTCATAATAATTATTTTTGTTATTATCATTATCGTTATCATTATCATCATTGTTATTACCATTATTGTTATTATAATTGCTATTATTATTATGATTATGATTATGAGTATGATTATCATTGTTGTTCTTGTTGTTGTTGTTATTATCATCATCATCATCAAGATTTTTTCTTTTTCTTTTTTAAGACATGCTAGCTGCTCGTGTGAGGTCATAGGTAGTGCATGACTTCGTAGGTTTTCTCTTGTCCGGATGTTCATTTCTTTCTATTTCTGTTTTATTGTGGTGATGTTTCTTTTGCCGTTTCGTGTCGTTTTCCTCGTTCCGTTTGGTTACAAGTTTCATGTTTGTTATAAGTTATGTTATAATTTTGTTGTTGTGTGTTTGTCATTTCGCGTTATTTTGTTACAAGTTTCATGTTTGTTTTAAATTATGATGCATAACTTTGTTGTGTGTTTGGTCGTTTTGTTTCGTTATTTTGGGGGAAGCATGTTTATCGTTCTGGGTCTTGTTTTTATTTGTTTGGTGTGTTTGTTCAAAGTCATTTGTTATGCGTTGTACTACATATTATGATATGTTTTGTTATTTTGTATGTTTATTTGATTCATTTTTATTGTGGGGTAAGAATGATTATCGCTTTAAATTCGTTTCGTTTTGATGAATATTTAGAATGATTAAAAGGCGGGGGAGAGGGGGAGGGGCAATCATCGATGGTCACTTAGGAAAATGCGTGTTGAGTGTAGCCTTCTTTACCTGCGCGATGGAGGAATGTGAACGAACCAGTCCCAGAGCTAACGATTTTTGGTAACCGGCCCTCTCCCCGCCCAGCCATAAGCCCACGGCGTCAGCGGAGAGGGTAATGTCCTCTTCTTCCCTCTCCCCCTCCCCCCCTGCGCCCCACCTTGCTCCTCCCCTCCTACAGGTCCTTCCTCCCTACCTCCCTCCCTCCCGCCCTCTCTTCCTACCGTGTGGTACCAGTGCTGAGGTCCTCCTCCCCTCCCTCTCTCCCTCCTTCCCTTGTTACCAGCCCTTAGGTCCTGCCCCCTCCCTCCCTTGTGTTACCACCCCTTAGGTCTCCTCTCCCTCCCTCCCTCCCTCCCTCCCTCCCTCCCTTATTCCCTCATGTTACCACCCTTTTGCCCCCCCCCCCCCAAGTGTCCTAACTGATGATGCCAGGTTTCCTTTAAATGTGTTTTAAATTTTCCTTTTTTTCTCTCTCTGTCTCTCTCTCTCTTTATCTTTTCTGTATTGGGATAGATCAACATATTTTATATTTTAATGATGATAAAACTTTTTATTTTAAATATCTATGGACGCAGGACGGAAAGGTGCACGAATTAACGCATATATGGACTATCGAGAGTCCTCCGGTTAAGTGGGCGAGGTATGTGCCTGGCTGGTGGGGTATGGGGAGGGGGTAGGGCAGATGGGGATGGGGAGGGGGGAGGGTTGTCACAGTAACCCGTCATTTCCCATTTCGAGGTAAGTTATGACATCGGTTTCCTTAATTTGTTTATTTTGTGATATATATATATATATTTGGTTTGCTAATTTCTTTTCTTTGTTTGTTCGTGATTAAGGATATGTTGGTGTTCTTGGGATATGTGTGCGTGTTATTTGGTGTGTGGGTGGGTTGCGAAATGCACCGTATTGTGTATGGATGAGTGATCATTTCTTGGCAAGGAACGCGCACGGAGAGACGACGCATAACCGTATTGCTGTGTCGCCGTAATGCTGAAAGGGCATGGGGGGAGAGGATAGGAGACGGCAGGTGATTTCTGACATAATCAGCAGCAGTAGCGTCGCCTTTGTCATCGCTATCGTCATCATCACCATTATTTTCATCACCAACACTATCATCATCATCATCATCATCATCATCATCAATATCATCATCTTAATTATCATCACCACCACCTCCCAATGTACCCCCCCCCCCCACACACACACACACTTCTTGGTGTAATGAGGTAAAATGCATTACGTAAGTGTATTTACTACGGATACTATACCTCTTACCCAGGAAACTATTTAATCTCCCCTCTCTCTTCCCCCGTTCTTCTAAAATTAATAATGTAAAAAAGAATAATAATTGCAGTAAGAAATATACCGCGTGGTTGTATAACAGGAAAATTTTAGTGAATATGTGTTTGGAGAAGGGGAGGGGGGGGTAGGACGCGAGAGAAGGGGAGGGATGTAGGGGGGTGGGGGGAAGGATGAGGTTGTGGACCCCGCGGCAGCCGCACACACATACACACGCACACACGAACGCACATACAAACTCAAACACCTGTTTCCTGCCGTACCTGGATTTTAAAAATCTGAATGGTCGGACTTTTTAACTTCCGCGTGGTAAGGGAGAGAGGAAGGTTGGGGCCCCGGACGAGTGTCGGTGTGAGACTTGCTTCTACTCTCTCTCTCTCTCTCTCTCTCTCTCTCTCTCTCTCTCTCTCTCTCTCTCTCTCTCTCTCTCTCTCTCTCTTCCTCTCTTCTCTCTTACTCCCTTTAACCTCTGTTCCACCCTCCTATTTTCTTTCTCTCTCCCTCCTTCCCTTCCTTCCTCCTACGGAAAAAGGAAAGGGATAGCAAGGGAAAGAAAAAATAAGAATAGAAGAGTGAGAAGAGGAGGAGAGAAGGGAAGAGAAGAGAAGAGAAGAGAAGAGAAGAGAAGAGAAGATCGAAGAGTAGAGGCGTGGCATGGCAGAGCCGGTAACGTCGCTTGGAATGACTCAGAGGGAAACGTGTGGGTATCGAAGCGGGCGGGAGAATGAGGGGGGGAGGAAGAGAGAGAGAGAGAGAGAGAGAGAGAGAGAGAGAGAGAGAGAGAGAGAGAGAGAGAGAGAGAGAGAGAGAGAGAGAGGAGAAAGAGATAGAGAGAGACAGAGAGAGAGAGAGAGAGAGAGGAGAAAGAGAGAGAGAGAGAGGGAGAGAGAGAGAGAGAGAGAGAGAGAGAGAGAGAGAGAGAGAGAGAGAGAGAGAGGAGAAAGAGAGAGAGAGAGAGAGAGGAGAAAGAGAGAGAGAGAGAGAGAGAGAGAGAGAGAGAGAGAGAGAGAGAGAGAGAGAGAGAGAGAGCGATTGTGTGTGTGTGAAAATGTCACCGGGTCGTCCGCTTCATCGTTATTTCCCGCGGCAGATGCTTCGTGCTTCTCCTCTCTCGTGCTTCCCTATCGTGTCTTTTTCTCTCTTCGGCGGTGCTTGCTTGGCGTTGCTTCTCCGGTCTCGGGCGATTCCCTTCTGCGGTTGATTTTATTGGATTGGGGATTTTATTTGGATGTCTTTTTCTCTCTGTCTTACTTTCGGTGTCCAGTTTCGTCTCTCTCTCTCTCTCTCTCTCTCTCTCTCTCTCTCTCTCTCTCTCTCTCTCTCTTTCATCCTTTATCTCTCCCTCTCTTACTCCCTCCTTCTCTCGGGTATGAACAATCATATCCGAATTCCAGACAAACGACTATCATCACTTACAAAACGCCCCCCCCCCCCTCCACTCCCTCCTCCCTCCTTCCACACACCCCTCTCCCCCTGCCAGTTTCTTCCGCCTATTCACTTGATCCGACTGAGTAATCCGAACTCGTTCTCATTATTTTATTTTGTGGTATCTTTTAGCGAGAGAGAGAGAAAGAAAGAAAGAAAGAAAGAAAGAAAAAGAGAGAGAGAGAGATGGAGATGAATAGAGAGAGCATGTATGTATGTCTTGTATTTGTTTCACTATACTCACGTGTAATTTATTTATTTATTTTTTACCGGCTCTGTTCTTCTCTTTCCCTTTTTTCTCACGGCATCGGCGCTGTCTCCGCATCCGCCGGTCCTGCGTCAGCCACCCGGCGGTCAGGAGCTCTGCCGAAGTAAGGCCGTTCGATATCGAGGAGGCCTAAGTTCGTCGTGATCAATATCCTGAAGAGCGGGGGGGGGGGGGGGGGGGGGGGGGGGGGGGGGGCGCTCGGGGCCGGCTGCCGGTCGGGACA
>NC_061859.1:1240475-1247975 GCF_019202785.1 Penaeus chinensis
TCCCCTCTCCTTCCTCTCCCCCCTCCTCCCCTCTCCTTCCTCTCCCCCCTTCTCCCCTCTCCTTCCTCTCCCCCCTTCTCCCCTCTCCTTCCTCTCCCCCCTTCTCCCCTCTCCTTCCTCTCCCCCCTTCTCCCCTCTCCTTCCTCCCCCCCTTCTCCCCTCTCTTCCCCTTCCTCCCCTGTAATTCTCAGCATCCGGCTTCCACCATCCCAATTCTCTCTTTATTCACCTTTTGTGTTCTTCCCTTATTTCTTTTAGGAACTTTTCTGTCCGGTGTTTACTTTTTTTAATTGTGATTAAACATTGTGTGGCTTTTTGTGATTTACTTCATTGTTGTTTGTGTTTTGATTATTATCATTCGGTGTGACAGTATTTCTTGGTGTCAACTATATTGACAGAATTGAGGATGATAATGATGATGATCTTATACCCAAGGAGATAACCGAGAGAGAGGGAGAAGAAAGAGCACGATATTAGTAAGCTAGATATATATAGAGAGAGAGATAGAGAGACAGACAGACAGAGAGGGGGAAATACAGATGGGATAACCCAGAGTAAGAGTAAAAGAAAGAGAGCGAAAGAGAAAGTTAAAGGAACAGAGAGACAGAGGGGAGCTTAGATAGTAAGAAAGAGAGAGAGAGAGAGAGAGAGAGAGAGAGAGAGAGAGACGAACAGAGAGGGAAATTAAGAAACAGACAGACTCGGACAAACAGACTGGCAGAACCTAGAGAGAAAGACAGTGGAACAGAGAGAGACGGAGAGGAACCTAGAGTGTTAGAGTAAGAATAAGAAACAGATTGACAGAGAAACAGAGTCTAGAGTAAGAGTAAGAGCGCATGAGAGAAAAAGAGAGAGAGAGAGAGGTGAACAGAGATGGAGGGGTGTCTAGAGAGTAAGAGTAAGAGCGAGAAAGAAAGGAAGGCTTGTCGGGGGCCCGGGGAGTAGGAGTGGGAGTGGGAGAGTGAGAGTGTTCCGGTAACCTTGGCACTCTATCATTGTCGCCGCCGTGCCGCACTCTCACTCGCTCGCTTTTCGTCTCTCTTTTCCTTCCTCCTAGTTCGCAAAAAGGGGGTGGAGGGAGGGAGGGAGGGAAGGAGAGGGAGGAATTTGAGAAGCGATTAGGTCTCCTCTCTTCTCTTCGCTCCTCTTGTCTGTTTTCTTTCTCGTGTCTTTATCTTTCTCCTTCATCTTATCCCATTCCTTTTCTTTCGTTTATCTTTCTTGTGGTTCTTTATGGTCGTCTACTCCTCTTGTTTACCACTTTATCTCTGCCCTTTCCATCCTTTTCTCATTTTTCTAATTTCTCGTCTTTCATCGCCATAGATTTCCTACCGTTACTATCCTCATTCCATCCTTCAGTCTCTTTGCCTCCCTTCCTCTTTCTATTTAATTGCCTCTCGACCTATGGCTGCTTCTCTGCATTTTTCTAGGGTTGTAAGGGGATGAGAGAGAGAGAGAGAGAGAGAGAGAGAGAGAGAGAGAGAGAGAGAGAGAGAGAGAGAGAGAGAGAGAGAGATTACTTCACCGTATGTCTGTGTCGATGGATTGCATCGGTTGGGGTCATTGCACATTCCTTGATTTTTTGGCTTGTGCGTGCGTTCATGCGTACGCGACGATGTGCCTGCGTGCGTGCGTTTGTGCATCAGTGTTTTTGCTTGCGAATACGCACCTAGCTCTTTAATACTGCAATCCGTCTTGCGATACGAGTTTGCGAAAAAAGGGAAGAAAGCGAAACGTAGAACGAAACGGAACGTGGAACGAAACGGAACGAAACGTAGCATCACTTATGGACCGTTATGTGAGCATTGCGCAATCGGAAGGACCTCCGCCGCGTGTCCCAGCGTCTTGAATCGAACGAGGAGAGGCGGTGAGGCGAGGCGGGGAGAGGAATTTAAGGGGAAGAAGAGGAAAGAGGAGAAAGAGTGAGGAGAATAAGTAGCGTGGCGAGAAGAGGAGAGGAGAGGAGAGGAGAGGAGAGGAGAGGAGAGGAAAGGAAAGACGGTAAGACGGTAAGACGAGACGAGGAGAGCGAGGCGAGGCGAAGCGGCGGCGTTGGAGTGGGAGCGGCCCAGCTGGGGGGTTGATAACCTCTGGGAGAATAGTGTACTGCCTTCCGTATGACGCCGCCCGGGCCTCTCGCTGGACCTTCCTCCTCCTCCTCCTCCTCCTCCTCCTCCTCCTTCTCCTTCTCCTTCTCCTTCTTCTTCCCCCCTCCCCCTCCCCCACCTCCTTCTCCCCCTCCCCCTCTTTTTCCTTTTTTTCTTCTTTCGCTTCTCATTCTTCTTCCTCCGCTTTTCCTTATTCTTCTTCTTCAGTCTCATTTGCTTCTCCTATGCCTCCGCCTCCTTCTTCTCCGCTTATTCTTGCTTCTCTGCTTCGCCTTATTCTTTCCCTTCCTCGTCGTCATCCTCCTCCGCTTCTTCTTATTCTTCCTTTTGTGCTCCCATTTATTCTCCTCTTCCTCCTCCTCATCCAGTTTTATCTCGCTCTCCTCCTCTTCTGCTTCCCTTTCTTTCTCCATCTTTTTCCATCGCATTCTCCGCTTCCACCAATTCTGCCTCTTCCCCTTTCTCTTACTCTCTCTTCCTCCTTCCTCTACCTTTCGTCTCCTTTTCATCCTCTCCTTCCTTATTTCCTCACTACCCTCCCCCCCCCCCCTTTCACCTCTTCCACGCCCTTGGCAGTTGCAAGTCGATTGCAGGTCTGTGCAGATCTGACAAGCATCTTTTCCGGGGAGGAGGAGGGGAAGGGAAGGAAAGGAAAGGAAAGGAGGAGGAGGAAGAGGAGGAGGAGGAAGAGGAGGAGGAGGAGGAGGAGGAGGAGGAGGAGGAGGAGGAGAAGAAGAAGAAGAAGAAGAAGAAGAAGAAGAAGAAGAAGAAGAAGAAGAGGAGAAACAGTAAAGGAGTAAAAGAGAGAGAGCGAGATGAGGAGGCAGAGGAAGCGGAGGAAGAGCGAAAGGAAACGCGCAGCGAGCAGGTGGACCAGCTCATTATCCCCCCCCCCCCCCCCGCTTCCGAGATGGGACGAGCACGTGGGGCAAAGGGTGCAGGTGGGCGCCGTGCCCCGCCCCACTCTCACGCCCACAAGCCCTGTCGTGTTAGGTCGGTTTGGTCGGGCGTCGGGTGGTTCGCGTGTATAGAAATAAACTGTATTGATTAAGCTAATTCACCCTGTATGCCTACGTGTCCAGTAGGGAGGGTCGGGTGTGATCGGATGTCGGGTATTTCGGGTTTCTCCCTCGTATAAGTTAACCCAAGCCAGCGTTTTATTAGTCGGTTGTCGGGTATTCCAGATATTTGCCATGTATAAGCAAATCGCATCATGATGTTTCACGAATTTAGTCGGGTTTGGTCGGGATGTCGGGTGTTTGTTTACCCAACGCGTTTCGCCGTATCGGATGCGGTCGGGTGTCGGACGATGCAACTTGCCCTTTTAAGACTTGGAAGAGCGAAGAGGGAGGAGCGTTATAGAAGCGAGGATCCGTCACGCAGGCTGGCATCTTTAGCCGATGCTGAGATTATCTGGAAATTCAGGCACTTCTAGTTACTCCGGCTGATAAGGCCTGATTAGATAGAGAGAGAAAGAGAGAGAAAGTTTTACTTTTTTCTCCCCCGGTCTATTTGTTAATGATCCTACTCTCTTACCGATTATTATAATTCATAATGCCGAAGTTATGGTGATTATAACTTTATTATTTATAATAGGTTTTTGTATCTTTTTATTGTTGTTATTATTATTATTATTATTATTATTATTATTATTATTATCATTATCATTATCATTATCATTATCATTATTATTGTTATTATGTTTTATTATTATTGTTGTTTTGTTGTATTTGTTGATACTATTATTGTTATTATTATCATTATGGTTATTATTGCTGTTATTGTTATTATCACCTTCGTTATTATTAATGTAATTAGAATTCTCATTTGTACGCGGAAACAGCTGACGATCCCAATTATAGCCCGTGCCCTGAACTGCTAGCGCCTCTCCGTGAAAACACACACTATACCTTTGTGTTAGGAAATGCACCACACTGTCAGTTTTCACCGTATTGTTTTGAGAATGGCCGGCCCTAAATCCGTGCACTGTCGAGGAACGAATTGAACTGACACCAATTTATGACACCATAAACATCATTTCTTACTATAATCATAATGACATAATGTTAAATAATAGGGTTGTGAGGCAATTTATGTACGAGTATCTATTATGCCATGCATTTTACGTGAGGTCTTTCTGTGCATGATTGTTTATGACGTCATAGTTAACAATCCTTTTCCACAATGCACTTTAAATGATACTGAACACACGGCCTAGAATCAGAACATATTGTAAGTAAGTTAAAAGAGAGAGAGAGAGAGAGAGAGAGAGAGAGAGAGAGAGAGAGAGAGAGAGAGAGAGAGAGAGAGAGAGAGAGAGAGAGAGAGGGAGGGAGGGAGGGAGAGGGAGAGAGAGGGGGGGGAGGAAATGCAAGAATAAGCCGAAAGTATGAAGAGGTTATAATAGTGGAAAAGGTCTTCGGTATATCCGTGTGTTGTCTTGTTCTTCCCTCGTTTTGTGTTATGTTTGCAATTGGTTCAACATAATCACTTCTGACGCCACACCCTTTAGTGTGTTTTTTTTTTTTTTTTTTCCACGAAAACTGGGATTATATAAACGAAAAAGTAATGGTAATGTTGATAGGGGGTTATTTCGCCAAACCGCGTGTGATTGAACAATTATCGTCGCTATTTGTTTTTCTTTTCTTTTCTTTTCTTTTCCTTTCTTTTTTTTTTTTGTGTGTGAGTGTAGGAATGAGTATCGGGATTAGTATTAATTTACTTTTACTGTTAATGTTAGTGGTATTATTTATTGTATATTTAGTGTTTATTGTTCATCTCTTTCGATGTTTTAAGAGTTAATTTTATCGTTTTGTAATTGGTATTATTTTATCATTTGTTATGTTGTTATTATTATTATTATTATTATTATTATTATTATTATTATGACACGTAATTAAACATTATTTTCTTGATTAATTTTGTTTTCCTGATCATTTTGTTCCTCTCTCTTCGGTTAGTTTATCATGTCCTGCTCTTTAACTGAGCCGCCGACCCACCGCAACCTGATTGTGTTGCACGGCTTTGACGCGATTGCAACCAGGTGTTTTTTCCTGTTTGTATTTTGGTTTGTGTATGTTTTGTGTTGTGTATTTGTTTTTGTTTTTGTTTTTGATTTGTTTGTTGGGTTATTGTTGTTTTGCTTGCATTTTTGTTTTGTATGTGTTTTCCTGAAACGCCTCACGTTGCAATTTTATTTAGTATATTGGCTCTGTCGATTGTATTTTTTAAATGATTTTATAGAAGAGGAACAAAGCTCACTATGTTAGATTTTTTTTCTTTATTGCACATATCCATTAACATTTTTGCCGTATTTGTTTTGTATGTTATCTTACATGCGTATGTATGTGAGAGAAGTAGAGAAAGAGAAAGAGAGAGAAAAAGAGTGAGTTTGTGGGGAGTAAACAGCATATAAATAACGAAGCAGAGGAAATGTAGTACTTGCTGTTACGTGTCAAACATTAACCCTCTTCCACAAAAGCACAGTATTATGAGTGAGAAGAAAGAGCAAGCACTGGCTCGTGATCCTTTGTAGGGTTTTTTTTATTAATTGTTCTTAGTAGTAGTATTACTATTACTATTGTTGTTGTTGTTGTTGTTGTTTATATTGCTGTCATTACCATCATGATTGTGATTATTATTATTATTTTATTATTATTACTAGTAGTAGTAGTAGTAGTAGTAGTAATTAATCTATTATTATTATTGTTATTATTATTATTATTATCTGTATGTGTATGGTAGCGTGTGGACATATTAAGAAGCCTAATAGAGTCGAGTGGACTTCGTATGAACACCTGTAGGTTATTTGGTGTTTCCATTACCATGAATTAACGATTAGTTTATACAGGTGTCCGTGGCTGTTAATCATGTCTGCCTTTTAGCCGGCGAGAAAAAAAAAACGTGGCTTAAACATTATAGTATAATTTGACGAAAGGTAGTGAAAGTTAATATATATATGAAGGCAATTTTTTTTTTTTTTTTTTTTTTTGGGGGGGGGGGGGGTCTTTATTTCTTGATTAGATTTTGTTTAAGAATATGTTTAAGATTTGGTTGTTTGTGTTTTGAATGTGTTTAGAAGGTGTTTTGACGTTTAAAACATGCCACTGTTTATGTAATTCATCAGAAGACGATTAAACTTGGATGCGGGCGTTGCTTAGAGATAAAGAGATGCAGACGAAGAGATAAAAGAGAAAAAAAACTGGAGTGGCTTTGAGGGGCGGATGCGAGATTCCCAGACGCACTTGGGAACACGTCACGTGGTCGCTATTGTGCCTCGGTGTGTCTGTCACCGCGAAGATGATGGTGATGATGATGATAATGATGATGATTATTATTATGATATTATTATGAGGAGGAGGAGGAAGAAGAAGAAGAAGAAGAAGAAGAAGAAGAAGAAGAAGAAGAAGAAGAAGAAGAAGAAGAAGAAGAAGAAGAAGAAGAAGAAGAAGAAGAAGAGGAGGAGGAGGAGGAGGAGGAGGAGGAGGATGGTGATGATGATGTTGAGGTGGACGATGGTCTAAAACGGAGAGAAAACGAAAATTTGATTGACAGATTGATGACAAACTCGTCAAGTGTACATCAATACGCACTTTCGCTCTCAAAGTGCGACCATGTAGCGTGGCGAGTTGAACCTTCATCAAATCAAAATTAATGCTTTTACTCGCACCGGAACGAGTCTCAACCAAGCATTATAGATAGTGATAGTGAAGACGCCATGTATTTTTGACCCTGTGGCAGATGTTTAAAGGTACAGGGTCGTACTGTATGTAAACTACACGGACATTTACTCACCTGCTTACGGGACAGCTGTGGCACAGGTGATCATGAGGGGGGAGGGGAGAGGGGAAAATAAGCCCCAGCAGCTGTTAGTTCAGCGTGACTCCCTCCGTGTTAGTCATGAGGCACTACATAGAAAACGTAATAAGGCATCCCATGGAAAACAAAGAAATGGCACTGCATAGTAAGGGCACTCAGGCATCGCATAGACAGTGTATTAGGGCACCGCATAGAAAACTTAACAATACAAAGAAAAGCGTAATTAGATGTCGGATAGAAAACGTAATAAGGCATGGCCCGGGAAACTTTCGGTGGGGAGGGGGGGGTCACGTGGTTTGTATCGTGGTTGAGTCTTTGGTTTGTTAGTTTGGTTGTTTGGTTGTTTTTGTCTTGAAGTTGTATGTGCTTTTCAGGGCTTGTAAATTTGGTTTTGTTTGTCTTGTGGTTAGCTAGACATTTTATTTCTTGGAGGAAGAGTCGTAAACATTGGTTGTTTGTTTATAAATTTGTTACTCTTATTTATAATTTGGTTGACAACGGTCGTCTTCCATTCAGGTTATTGTTCTGTGGTTAACTGGTTGTTTTGCGGCGAACTCGTTATCTCTGGTCTGAA
>NC_061859.1:1252975-1267975 GCF_019202785.1 Penaeus chinensis
ATGCGTGTGTGTCTGTTTGTCTTAGTGTTCGTGTGTACATTTGTATATGTACGCCAAGGGGTTAGAGAGGGGAAAGGGGGAGGGAAGCCTTCAGTAACTCAGTATATCGGCGTTCGGACGGGCGCGGTGTTCGAATGCTTGAGCTTTGTACTTGAAAAAATAAACGAATAAATGAATATTCGAAGATCACGTATAACGATCCATATTTTTGATCTATAAGTTGTGCGAATTAAATTTCTCTTCTCTCTCTCTCTCTCTCTCTCTCTCTCTCTCTCTCTCTCTCTCTCTCTCTCTCTCTCTCTCTCTCTCTCTCTCTCTCTTTCTCTTTCCTTCTTTCTTTTTCTTTTTTTTCTTTTCTATCTCCTCTTTCTCTTTCTCCTTTGCAAGAGCGTGTGTGACTGGGTAGGGTGCTGCATGCTGTGGAACTATTTTTTTTCTTCTTATTTCAGTAATCGTTGTTTAACAGATGACACGAAAGTTTAAATTGATTTTATTTTTCGTATTGATATTTGGATTATGTTTCGGCTTCAGTGAACTCCACGCTTCGTTGGATTAAAATCTGATCCGTTGTGACTATTTTGGGACCTTTTTAGACGCATTCGATTAGCTTTCGTCGGATGGGATGGAAGCGTGTGATTCGTGTATCTTTACCCTCATTCTTCTTCCTCTTTGTTTTCGTCTTTAGCTTCTTCCTTCTCCTGCTACTTACTACGTCCTCTTCCTGCGCATCGTCTTCCTCCTCCTCCTCCTCCTCCTCCTCCTCCGTTTTATACAATCAGCAAAATATCATGCTAAGTCACGTAGGCGATACATGCGATATGCATGTATATATAAAAAAAAAAAAATAGTTTATAATGAATAAGTAAAATTGTATACGCCACAACGCGGTAATATCATTCTTTTCACTTTTCATATTTTTGGTTGTCTATCAAATTGGTTTTTAAAGTTTGTGTGTACTTTCGTGATCGTTTTCGAAATGAGGGGATTGTCGAGGGAAGAGCATCGGGGGCCTTTGTTGGACTCAATTGGTTTCAATTGCAAGGAGAGGGAAGATTGGGGGGCGTTGGGAGGGAGATGGAAGGGTGGACTTTGATGAATGACGTGAGAGGGGGACTGAAGATGCTGGAGTGATTGGTAGCTGTTTCTCTTTCTCTTTTTTTTTTTTTTCTTTCTTTCTTTCTTTCTCTTTCTCTCTCGTTCTTTATCTCTCTCTCTCTCTCTCTCTCTCTCTCTCTCTCTCTCTCTCTCTTTCTCTCTCTCTCTCTCTCTCTCTCTCTCTCTCTCTCTCTCTCTCTCTCTCTCTCTCTCTCTCTCTCTCTCTCTCTCTCTCTCTCTCTCTCTCTCTCTCTCTCTCTCTCTCTCTCTCTCTCTCTCTCTCTCTCTCTTTCTCTCTCTCTCTCTCTTTATCTCTCTCTCTCTCTCTCTCTCTCTCTCTCTCTCTCTCTCTCTCTCTCTCTCTCTCTCTCTTTATCTCTCTCTCTCTCTCTCTCTCTCTCTCTCTCTCTCTCTCTCTCTCTCTCTTTATCTCTCTCTCTCTTTATCTCTCTCTCTCTCTCTCTCTCTCTCTCTCTCTCTCTCTCTCTCTCTCTCTCTCTCTCTCTCTCTCTCTCTCTCTCTTTTTGCTCTCTCACTCTCTATTTTAAATTCAGCGTTGCTAATCTTTGTGTTGGCCTTGCGTGCAGTTATTTATTCATGTAATATATGTTTATATATATCGCGTGTGTGCGCGCGTGCATACGTGTGCGTTTGAAGGAAATGTTGGGAAAATATAAGCAATGCAGAATATGAAATGAGAGAGAGAAAGAGAGACAGAGATGTATTTGTACATTAGAACATATTTTTAATGGTATGACCTGATCGTACGCCTTTCCCATTTGCCTAACGCTGAGGTAACATAAGACTCAAAGCATATAATCCGCTGCATCACAAAGCATTGCATATATTTTTGCGAAGAATAGATATGCAACATCGATGCGCAGTAATACACCCACAAGGATACGGAGTCAATACAGGAAACGTGCGGAAAAGTTTCATGCCTGGGCCCGTCATGGCGATGGCGGAGGCGCGTCATGCATCTCGGATGTTCACGTGTTTAGTTATTTAACGGGGGACTTTTCTATTTTCAAGGTTGCGTGTGGTTGGGCCCGTCTCGTCTTTGCAATGGTGTCTGTTTGACTGTTGTTGTTATTTATATGTTTCTGTTTCTAATTTAGTTTTCTGTTTTCATTTTATTTTTTTATTTTTATATTTGTTGTTGTTGTTCTTATTATTATTACTATTATTATTATTATTATTATTATTATTATTATTATTATTATTATTATTCCTTTTCTTTTGTGTGTGTGTGTGTGTCTGTGAGAGAGAGAGAGAGAGAGAGAGAGAGAGAGAGAGAGAGAGAGAGAGAGAGAGAGAGAGAGAGAGAGAGAGAGAGACAGACAGACAGACAGATTGACACAGACAGACAGACAGACAAAGACAGACAGACAGACAAAGAAAGTAGGCCTTATGTGTCAAATATTAGAATTGCTACATAGGAAAATGGAAGATGATAACTCGCCAGAAATTTTCACAAGTGTATGCAACTACAATAATTTCTGTCAGGATGAATATACGAGCACTTTAATTTCATGATTCACTCTCTACATAAAAGTAAAAAGAAATTATAAAAACGAAACATAATAATGCAAATTAAACAAAACACATTTTCTATCTTGTTCAGAAGCCACTATGACATCACAAAACATCCCCCAGGCAATTGGGGGGGGAGGGGATACCGAAAGTACAGTGGAGGACCTCTTGTCACAAATAGACTTTGCATCGTGGCCTCTCCCAGGTTAATCCACCGTTTCATGTGTGTGTGTGTGGGTTACATTTCCACAGGGGATGTTGGTCGTCGTTTTGAGTGGTGGTGGTGGTGATGCTGTGTTGAGTGACGTGCTTTCAAAATGGCATTGATTTTTGTCCTGTGGTTGGGTTGTGTATTTTTTGGTTTGATTTGGGTTGGGTGCACTTTTATTTTTTCACCCTATCTCTATCTATCTATCTATCTATCTATCTATCTATCTTCTCAGTCTTTCTTTCTCTTCCTTCTTATGCACCTTTCCCAGTATGATTTTGCTCTGTGACATTTTGCACTGTATTTCTCAGTATGTAAAACTTTTTTCAATCCACAAATGAGAATTAATACTCTCACAATGCAAAGATGTAATTGACATTTCAGCAGTTAACTCTTATGAATTCATTAGACACCAATCTGAACTGATTATTGAAATGGCTGTTGTATATTTTGCTTTCCATGTACATTTGAAGTGCAATACATGATTATAGTAACATTCTGAATATTTTGCCAGAGTATAATTTATTACAGTATTTGCTTGAACTTTTTTTCTGATTTACAGATGTGTCGGAATCGAGCAGTGATGACGACCTTATTCACAAACTGTCACATGACCTTGAGGTAAGATTGCCAAAACTGTTGATATAGTGATTTCTAAACACCTATTGTGTGATCTTGGAAGTGCCCTTTCACATTACTGATTGTTAAAAGTAGGTCACTAAAAGAAAACAATGACTCATGCTTATATATAGAATCCCACATTCGCAGATAGAAATAGAATTGTTGGTTTCCAGAACACAAGTAAGAGTTAAAGGGTAAAGATGCATGTTTGAGACTGTGTTCAGCGGGGACATTAAACAGACTTAGAAGCCCTGTTTTGGTGTAATGTCTACAGTTATAGACTTTTAACCAGCATACACTTTATCATTGGGAAAATATTCTTTATCTTAGAGCTTAATCTAGAAACCAGAATGGCTTTGAATAGAATAAAAAGATATATAGTCTTAAAACACAATAGTGGCCGTGAGACACAAATTCACTCTACTTGCATTAAGATAGGGTGATATTTATAGTTATTGTATTAATTTTAAAAACTAAGAAATAAAACAAATCTAGCTAGTGACTACTGTATTCTCTTGTATATTGTATAAAGGATGTGGATCTAGAAAAAATATTTAATTCCTTCTTTCAGCTTCCTCTTGCTCTTGATGACTTTGAGCCAGTCTCCTCATGGTCGTCGCACAGTCCTGGAGACATATTCCAGACGTTCACTAACCAAGATAGTGTATCCTCCGCCCTCAAGTCAGAGAGTACGTAATCTGGAGCTCAATTTTTTTTATTATTTAATTTTGTGGTATTTTACTATTTACTTTTTACTTTTATTTCCCATAATACTAAAGGATGTGTGTGTGTGTGTGCATTTTCCTTTTCTTTTTGCCCAATATATTCAGTAATTTTCATGACACAAATATTTATTCATTGGATTTGTGTCTCCCTTTCAGATGACTTTTCAGCAGAGGAACTGACTCAAGCACTGTATCCAAATTTGGTAGCTGGACAAGAAGCAGAACATGAAACCATTTCATCAGTACTCATTGAAGATAAAATTGTAAGTAGATACTGCAGCTTATGGTGATTTTCTTTTTGTTTCTATTGTGATATTTTATGTTAATTGCAGTCTAGTATTACAGACATGACACAATCCACTGTATTTACTGCAGTGAATAATATGTCAGCATGAATGTTACTTCACAAATTCATTCTCTGTAGCATGCTTGAGAATATGGCTTTTCTTTTCTGATGATGTCTGTGATTATTGGTTTTAAATTGTTCATAAAGAACTGGATTTGTTGCTTGCACTTTATTTTTAGATATACTTAAAAAAAAAAGATAGTGCAGATAATTTAGGAATTCAGTCCCATTAGAATAACCAGAATCCATTTGCAGCAAAGATGATAATTAATGAAACCATACTAGGCTCAGCAAGGTACCCAAGAAAGATTTCCTTTTCTTCTCCTGCTTTAGTGACTAATGCAGTACATCAAGTTATAAGAATGAAGTTTGAGTTTCATGATTATCCCTTTGCACTGGACTATGAACAGTGACCTTTTTGTGAGATAAGTTTGTTAACATTGCTATAACTTACTCTCCCTTGCTTAACCATTTTCTGTAACAATAACATGAAAGGTCTCTCATAACTACTAAAGAATGTGTTCTTAATGTAAATATGTTCATCAGCAGTAAGGACTACTGTTAAATGAAAGCCTTCATGTACCCAGATGCATTACAGGATACCCAATAGCTAGTAGGATTATGGCAAGCCTCTCTGTCATATTAAACAGAATATTAGATTTGCAAGTTATATGATGTTTAGTTACTAGGAGTTAAACCTCCCCTCCCCCCCTCATCCAAACAAAATATGCCTGCATTGTATATTCATGGAATCAACTAGGAAAATATAATTTGTTTAACTCATTAAGGTTTGATATCATATTTATCTATAGTTTGTGCTTTTATGTTGTTATGGCGATGCTTTTTCTAATAAGACCTTTTTTAAACAGATAAAGAAGGAGCCATCTTCACCACAGCATTTCCTACAGATGCCACCGTCCCCTGATGATAGTCATGACATCTGGGAACTGCTCTGTGGTCCTGATATTAAACCCAATGTCAAGGTGAGTTCCTGGTTCTTTGAGGTGTGGGATTCCTCGGATAAATATCGTTTTATGGATCTATTCATATGAAAGATATGTTTGTAGGCTGGATCATTTGAACATGGATGATATTTTGATACCTGAATGTGATATAATGATAAAATGAGGTTTCCTTTGTATTACTACATATCAGACCACCTTTAGAATAGCTGTCTTACATTCTTTCTAAACCTCCATTTTTATACAGGAAAATAACCCTGTATATAAAACCATTGTTTATTATAATCATCAGGCTCTGGACACCCCACCTGTAACCCCACCACAAAGTGAAGGATCGCCCCCTCATAGTCCCCAGCCTCTCTCGCCTGCAGGACCAACGGCAACCACAGTAGTCCTCTCCCCTCCTCACCAGCACCAGAAGCAAGGCACAAATGGCATGACAGCAAATCACATAACGCAACCCATCAAAGTTGTTACCATAACAACGAGAAATGGTGAGTGACGGTGTTCTGGTCCTTGTTGCTGTGATTGTAGGGTTTTCTTTTCTGTTTTGATTTTTTTTTTTTTTTTTTTCTCCCAATATTATATATATGTAGATTAGATTTTTAAAGATGATATCTATATCTTTTGTTCTGTTTTCATGCAGGCACAACTAATCAAGGGGCAACCAAAGGGGGCCGCATTACCAAAACCATGAAAATTCAACCCAAAATTGTGACCACAAGTACAACACAACCTCAGGTTATTAGCATAGTAAATTCCTCTTCAGGACCAAAGTTGACGCTGCCAAAAACAGGTGAGTTTCGTGTGGAAGTTCTTCATTTTTAGAATATTTAAGCATCAGGTGTGTGTGTGTGTGTGTGTGTGTGTGTGTGTGTGTGTGTGTGTGTGTGTGTGTGTGTGTGTGTGTGTGTGTGTGTGTGTGTGTACGTATTTGTGTGTGTGTGCGTATTTGTGTGTGTGTACGTATTTGTGTGTGTGTGTGTGTATGTGCGTGTGTGTACATATGTGAATGCTTGAGCGTGAGTGAGCAAGTTAGGAAGTGTGTGCATATGCATGCATCCATGAGAGAGAGAGAGAGTGTGAGTGAGGTGTCTGTGTGTGTGTGGGGGGGGGGTGCATGCCATAAACATTTGTAATGTAAAGGCTGTCTAGATTTTTATAAATTATGATCTTATGGCATCATTTAGTAGAGTGAAGTATTTACCAATGTCATGATTAGCATGGTTTAAAACTTTTGTACAGTTTCTTTAAATTTTCATGAAATAGGCCAGTACTTTAGTTTAAGAAATGACCCTTTACACCATTGTCAAGTAAGAGTGATCTTGAATGGTTATTTAGTTATTACTAATACTGTGACCTTGAACTAACCAAATTTTTTTCATTCTGCCTTTCTTTTTCTTTCATTCTTTCTCTCTTCCTTTGTTTTTTTATCCTTACTCTTTCTTCTTTCTTACCCATTTGCCTTGTTTATGTATCCCGTAGAGAATTCATGCAAACCTATCTGAAATATTCACTCCAAACAGTTGGGACAAGGACCATAAGCACGGGGGGAAGCACAAGGGTTGTCCAGCTGAAACCTCCTCCTCAAGTGCAGTCTAGAGTAACTACTGCCACACCTACAATTCCTAGCCCAGTACCATCCATCCTTACATCACAGGTATGCATTGTCTACTCCCTTTGAATCGTGTAGCTGTATATGTGTAAACACTCAGATACTCCTCAGTTTGTTGTGGGTTTTGTTGTGATAAACCTATTGTACATTGAAAATATCACAAGTCAAAAGTGTCTGTAACACATCTCTTCTACACCTAATGTACCTAACATTATGTTTAGGCTAATTTACCTTAAACGTGCTCCTTCAGCTAGTACAGTACCTATTTTACTATAAAGGAGAAGTGTTGTACAAAAGTAAAGAATATTGTACCATGTATTGCAAAGCTAGAGGATGTTAAAATCAGATAAGATAAATGAATGGATTAAAATAGTGTTCTGTTTTCTCGGGAAACCTTTTTTTAGAGAGAGGCAAACAGAGACAGGCAGAGAAAGAGAGAGAAAATGAGCAAACAAAAAAAACAAGCTAATAATCATTGTATGATGGACTACTAATAGTAACTTATAGTATATCGCTGAGGCGATACACAAGAATATTCTCAAATCTTCCTCCAATTACTTTAAAGATCTAGAAGTGGTTAATTAGCCTTCTATTTTACATAATTCCTTAACCTTTTATTGTGCATAACTCCTTAATGCTAGTGGTTTTACCCCCACCCCCATCCCACCCTTCCATATGGGCAGCAGATTCTGTGTTAAGAACAAACAAAGCATACTTGCCATTCTCGCAATTTGCAGGAACATTTACCAGCAGGGCCAGTTATAAGAAAGCATGCACTATTATTAGGTTAAGTTTAGCCCTGTAGCTAAATTTGTTTTGTCCCTCATATCATATTTTAACAGGTAATATGGGATGCATCATTCTTAAACTGTACAGAAATTTATGTAAAACTTACTGTGAGTACAGAATGGTTAATTTTATTACCCTAATTACTATTGCTATTTCAAACATATTCCTTTTCCTCTATAGATAACCAACCAGCCCACAGTTATTGGCACTCAGTCATCTGTAGTGCCCCCAGCAGCCCCTACCACACCCCTGGCACCACTCGCTCCTGCCCTTGCTCCGGGCATGAAGCACGGCAACGTTCCAGATGTACGTGTGATATAAATTAAGCCTTTTGTTTGTTTCTTTCTGTCACTTTTTTTTATTTCATCCAGTTTGTAATCATTATTATTTTTATCAGTTTCTTTTATAAGATGATTTTTATTTTAATTCTAATTATTATTAGTTTCATTATTGTTGGTTTTACTATTATTTTATTATTAAGATTATTTTTCTTTCATTCTTTTTCTATAGATAATCATATAGTGTATCATGTGTATCATTTGTTTTTACAGCTGAAGGCACTGAAAAGACAACAGAGAATGATAAAAAACAGAGAATCCGCCAGTCTATCTCGTAAGAAGAAGAAAGAATACGTCACAGCACTTGAAGGAAACATTACTGATCTACAAAATGAAAATAAAAGATTGAAAGAGGTACATAGAAATTGTAGACAAATTTGTTTGTAGTCTTTGTGTGAATGGTTAGAAAATTATGCCCTTTTGTGTTTGTTACGGTAGTTCACTGTTCTATTTTTGTTGCAGGACAATATCCGCTTGCAACAAAAAGTATCATCACTGGAGTCTGAATGTGCATCATTGCGGCATGCATTGGGTCGCAGCCCAAGCAGGAAAACCACCACTGCGCTGTTTGCCATTATTTTCCTCTTATCTCTGAACCTAGGTCCTTTGACGTAAGTACTCGACAAAGTCTGATTTGTTTTTAAGTGTGGTTCTCTATTGTAATTATCATGGTTCTTGTAAAGATTTTTTTTCTTTTTCTTTTTCTTTTTCTTTTTCTTATAAGTACAGATAGTAGTTTCTTCTTGTAAAAAAACTGTGATTCCTCCTACACGGATGTGTGGATGTTGTGAGAGAGAGAGAGAGAGAGTGTGTGTGTGTGTGTGTGTGTGTGTGTGTGTGTGTGTGTGTGTGTGTGTGTGTGTGTGTGTGTGTGTGTGTGTGTGCGCGTGCGTGAGAGAGAGACAGAGAGAGAGACAGAGAGAGAGACAGAGAGAGAGACAGAGAGAGAGACAGAGAGAGAGACAGAGAGAGAGACAGAGAGAGAGACAGAGAGAGAGACAGAGAGAGAGACAGAGAGAGAGACAGAGACAGAGACAGAGACAGAGACAGAGACAGAGACAGAGACAGAGACAGAGACAGAGACAGAGACAGAGACAGACAGAGACAGAGACAGAGACAGAGACAGAGACAGAGACAGAGACAGAGACAGAGACAGAGACAGAGACGAGAGAGAGAGAGAGAGAGAGAGAGAGAGAGAGAGAGAGAGAGAGAGAGAGAGAGAGAGAGAGAGAGAGAAAGAAAGAAAGAAAGAAAGAAAGAAAGAAAGAAAGAAAGAAAGAAAGAAAGAAAGAAAGGAGAGAGAGAGAGAGAGAGAGAGAGAGAGAGAGAGAGAGAGAGAGAGAGAGAGAGAGAGAGAGAGAGAGAGAGAGAGAGAGAGAGAGAGAGAGAGAGAGAGAGAGAGAGAGAGAGAGAGAGAGTGTGTGTGTGTGTGTGTGTGTGTGAGTTGAGTGAGAATATATACCTCTGTAATAATTCTTACCTAAATAGTGATCAGATAATTCTAAGCACAAACCTTCCTCTAACAGGGGAATTTTCTTAAGCAATGAATCAAGATTGTCATCTCTCAAGAGAATGATGCAAGGTGTGGAACCCTCATCTCTAGGCACAGGCTTCAAGCACCGCTCACTACTCTGGGCTGATGAAAAACAGGCTTCGGCAGAGGAAGGCACAATTCCAAACTTGAACACCAACACCTCGTCTATGTGTCCCATGTATATCAATGCAACAGAAAGTTTGAGGTAAGCTAGAAGACTCCTTTGGTCATATTTTCCTTTTAGTCCTTAGGGTTGTCTTATGTGCTGTTTCAAGAGGAAGGCAATATGAGTTAGACTATTTTTACAATTCTGAATTTTGTCCATATTCAAATTCAAATTGTCATAGATAATGTACGGTCATTTTAGGCTGGAGACTGAATTACGAGGCTGGTTTGAGAACAAGATGGACAAGAAGAAAAACAGCAACCAGAGACCCCTGTTGTCACATCCCAAGACGAGGGAAGGAAGGAACCGGCTGAAACAGCACAAAAACGTGGGAGAACCAAGCCAGAAACTCAGCAAGCAAGTTGGCAATGAGGTCTGGAATGCCTTAGTCCCTCCCCAGCAACCTTCCAACAAACCAGCACCACTTTACCATTATGTTCATTATGTTGAGCCATCTACTAGGTAAGTTCATTTCTTTTGAAGGTAAGCATGTTGGCTTGATAATGTGTTCCTTTGCTGATTCTTTGCTAATAACAAGGTTTTACCATGCATTTTGTTTTTCTATTCTCAGCACTGAAGAGGACACCTCGGTCATGGCTACTGTCCCTCGTCTAACATCATTCCTTGAGGCTATCCAGAGGCGTGATGATACATACTATGTTGTGTCCTTCTCTCCTGACCACCTCCTCGTCCCCGCAACAGCACGGAATGACTCAGCCCGCCCCAGAATGTCCCTGCTAATGCCAACACCCCAGTCTATGAATGACTCTCTGGCTCCCCCTCCCAATAATGTGGCTCTGATGCAGATCGACTGTGAAGTCATGCACACACGTCTAGTCCATGTAGCACAGGAGCTGGTGCCACCCTACTTGCGCACTGACAGGAGCAATACATCACGGACATCATCAGAAGAAGCCACAACAGCCACTCCCAGGGAGAGACGAAACTCTCGGTCCAGGCCAAGACACACCCTGACAAAGCCCGCTTTCCCACACAAATAGACGAATCGAGTGCACAATTAAGACATTAAAAAAAGAGAGTTATTGAACTCATAAAATCATTTGTCGTGATAGTGGAATTGAATTTTTGTCCTTTTTGCTATTTATTGTCATGTCTGTTTTTCTACTTTTTTATCTTTTTCTTTTTAAGTATGACCAGTTTTGGTGCTTTAATTATCTGCTTCAGAATTATATTTTTATTTATTAATATTGACAGCTGTACAAAATTATTTTATAGAGACTCCTCGAAATATATAATTGTTGTTCTTAATTAATAATGATATATTGATATTGACATGTATATCCAAGAGCCCAGTGATGTGAAAATGTAGACTAAGGATGTTACAGTGCTTTTACAAGAATATTATTTGGACCCAAGTGAGTTAATCTCAATCATTCCATGATCTCATACAACTGTTCTTCATTCCTTTATTTTATATTATTTTTTTGTCTATTTCTTCCCTATTTCATGTGGAAATAAACATAAGAGTAATCAATGAAAGAATCGGATATTGTACTGTGCTACCCTCAAGAGACAAGCATCAAAAGAAGGCAACCCAGCAATTCACAAGACATTGTAAGAGAAGACTTAGGATATACATTAGGATGTGCTCAATTAAAAGGTGTTGAGTTCTTTGTACATAAATTAAAGGAATGCCCTTTTTATGAGGATTTTGTGTGCTGGTGTAGGGTTCAAGTCTAGGTTGTTTGATAGGGTATAGTACAAGATGCATATTGTGGTTCCTGTTTTATATTTCAAAGTTAAAAGTTCCGTGACTTATCAATTTATATACATGTGTATTCAAGCATACACATGTATACTGTTTACATGTATATTGTATTATAGAACATCCCAGATTTTAATCATATGTGAAGGAAATACACATTAGTTATCAAGAATTAAGTATAGGAAGAGGTTTGTAGTTATTAAACCACATGGTTATGTAGATGCCTGGTCAAAAAGTACAGTTTCATTTCCAATGTAAATATGTATTTATTAGTTTTATTTCAAGATGTCGTATGTCTAGTTTACTTTTGATATGGCTGTGATTTTTTTGTTGTTGTTGTTCACTTATGAATGTTAAGTGTTGTGGAAGTATATTATGTTAAACAAGCGAATTGACTTGTTAGACTTGCATCATTTCATCTTTTCCGTGCAATAATTTTGGTCCAGTGAAGTTTTGAAGCCAAACTTTTCTGTGTATATAGAGTAAATATGGTTGTAAATTTGGTGTTGACTTCAGAACATCAAAGAGTTTTCTCTTTCTAAAGTTGAAAGCAATTATTCCTTTATTTTTTTTTAAGCTAGTCAAAATTGGTCTACGTAACCAATATTGGTTCATAATTGTTCACTACGAATATTTCCTTTTTAGTTAGGAATAGCCTTGTAAATTTGGATATATATTTTTTCTGCAAAATTGATGTCCTTATCTCCAGTATTGATAATATGAATCATTATTTTCTGATTTTGGGTAATTATTGTGTAGGTACCATGAAGTTTACCCTTAGTTTCCACAGTGTGTAAATTTTCACATAAGAATACCAATGTTATTTTTATTATTGATAGATGCCCGAGTCTATTAGGTTTAGTTAATGGTGCCAGAATGATTTAGATATAAATTATTATACATTACTATTTAGAAATGTATTGATAGGATAAGAATATTCAGTGATAAGTGACCAATGTGTGTCAGTCTAATGCTTTTGCACTTTTATAATTTTCATTCATGTATGAATAAAAAGAAGAGTATAACTAAGAGTATCAATTGTACCAACCTGCTGAACCAATATTTGTTGATGAAGTCTTGTAGTTACTTAATATGATATCCAAATTCTTTAACGAGGGTTATTAAAGAATATAAGAAATGGTATTAATCTGTGAGAGGTGAATCTCAAAATATATTGTTTAAAAGGAGAACCCCCCCCAATCCTTTGCCCGTTGTTGTCGTGGGGGGGCTTAGGAGACGAAGACTGAGACCCAATGATGGGGAACTCCTCAACCTTGGGACTCAGCCATCGACTCAACTAATTTTGCATAGTCTTTTTTTCCCACTCATACTTTTCGTTTCAGTTTCTTCACCAATCCCTTCTACTATCCACCTCCTAAGGTGTGAGAGCCGTGCTGAAAGGATGAAAGGCTGACTTTATGTCAGTCCTGAACAGCCTGAGGGAACCATGGGCACAGTATTCCCCTGCCATACCTGGCCCTTACCCCTCAAGGGGACCCTGAGGGGTGGACTATTTTTTTCCCCAACATACTCCACGCTTATCATGGCCAATAATGAAGACATAACCCCACTCTTAGGGGCAATGAGGCTTGCCCCTTTATCAAATAGCCCCAATCCCAGCTCTCCTTTGACCACGGCTCCGAACACTGCAACAACTCCCCCATCATCAATGCATACTAGTACAGTATCAACCCTAATCAACAACCAACCCCCAGGAGACATTTCTACTCTCCCAACATGCTCAACTTCAACACCTTTACTTCCACAACCTCCTACATCAACCACCCCATCTCCTCTTATTACTACCTTACAACCTTATTGCCCACCTCCCCATAACACTATCCCCCTCAACACTACTCCCTCCTCCACACGTCCAGCTCTACAAGAATCCTAAATACTCTATTTAGCCCAGCCAAATGGGACCGATTTTTCGTGATCCCTCCCACAGCTCCCTACTCTTAAAACACCCTCCTCTTCCAACAATGCCTCCAAAAACAAGTAGGCAAAGTCTCTTTCCGTAGCCGACCCGACCACTCCCGTCTCGTCACAGTAACAACTGAAAACCAAGCTATAGCATTAACAAAACTAACTGATCTATGTGGTAATCCCATCCCTACAGAACCTCATCCAACCCTCAATACTTGCACCGGAACTGTCTCTATCTCCCCAACAGATTGCCCAATCTATGGCAAAGAATGGTCAGATTGTGGAGAGGACTTACTCGCTTGTCTCACAGACAATGATGCAACATATGTACAATGCTACTCCATTCCTCCCAGAGAAAATCGTAAGAAATCCATCAACATTGCCAAAATTACTTACCGTAGACATGACCTTCCCTTTAATGTTTACATAAGTGGGGAATCCCTACCTGTCCGACCATACCAACCTCCTCCTCGTCAGTGCCAAAATTGTTGGCGTTTAGGACACCCAGCCAAACACTGTCATTCCGCAGCCAGATGCCCGCTATGTGCCCAACCTGGCCATACTCGATCAAACTGCTCTGCACAATCACGCACATGTGCAAACTGTGGCGGCCCCCATTATGTATTTTTAAAGGCTGCCCCACCTACAAATTTGAGTCTGAGGTAGCAACTCTCAGATTCAGACTTGGACTCACTCTACGTGAAGCCAGACAGGAAGCACGTCGACGAGGCTTTTCTCTTACCCCCTACTCCAGTAATGTCGCTCACTCTGCCAATCCCCCTACCTCCCAAGCTCCTACACCCTCTCCTAAACCCAACCCCCCTCCATCTAACTTCCCCTCTTCTACCTCCTACCTTCCCCAGTCAAATTCTTTTGCCATCCTAAACCCAGACACTCCAATCTCTACCCAATCAAATTCTTTTGCAATCCTAAATCCAGACATCCCAATCTTCAAATTCTACAACTCCCGCTCCCTCCACACTCAAAGTGACTGCCGATATCCATCCTCCTCCTACTCATATTCTCCCTACACCCAATCCTACTACCCCATCCCAACAAAACCCATTCCCCCTGACTCCAGCCCCACCTATATTAACCCTCCCACTATCCCCTCTATCCCTTCCACTCCCTCCTGGATACACACGTGAAACCCTCATGTCACAAGTACCCTCTTCCCCAGACCCTCTACCTCCCGACACCCCTCCTGATACAACACCACCTCCCCAACCTCATTCTTTATCCCACCCTCTAGCACCTTCCCCTTCAAATTCTCCAACACGCACTGCAATCTTTGCCAGTAAATCAAGGAAAGTATAACTATCCTTCATTGGAACATTCGCGGTTTCCGAATGTTCCTCTTTCAGTCCCACATATTCTATTGTCATGCCCACGTCCTCCCTACATAGACATCCCAAC
>NC_061859.1:1277975-1280475 GCF_019202785.1 Penaeus chinensis
TTCTTTCTTTCTTTCTTTCTTTCTTTCTTTCTTTCTTTCTTTCTTTCTTTCTTTCTTTCTTTCTTTCTTTCTTTCTTTCTTTCTTTGTTACTTTCTCCTCCTTCTTCTTCTTTTCATTTAGGTATAGGTTTGTGAGAGAATGGGAGTAAGGAGAGAATTGGTATATGGGGGATTTGGAGGTTAGATCTTCAATTAAATGGTGAAGTGCTGTATGAAAAAGATCTGAATATGGTAAAGCTAAAAATAAATCTGGCAGCATAATGTGTGAAATATATAAGTAAAGAGTGAGAGATCATTTTAATTCTACCAGTATATACTTATTTACTTACCCTTTTTTTTTTTTTTTTCAGGTGAACGAAGCTGGAAGATTTTGAGGCTAGACTACAATGCCAAGTGGCCACTCCACAAGCTCTTAACACCGGCTGTTCAAGACAAGTATAACGCAATCTTCACTTTCCTCCTGGATGTACGGCGAGCTCAGTACCGCCTGCAACAGCTTTGGATCATACAGATGAGGGCGAAAAACAATGAGTAATGATTGTGGTTTATACTACAGACCTTATAGACCTTGAGAATATATTGAAATTAATTCATGATACTTTTTTATAGATTAAATCAAATTAGTTTAGTAAAAGGATCTTGATAGCAGTTGTCTTTATATGTTTGTTTGTGATTGATCTTGCTTCTAGGTTTGGAAATAGAAGATACTGTTTTTGTTAACTTATGCTATTTGATATTTACAGAGATGCTGCAACTTCAGTTTTGCAGTGGGCACTAAGACACCATATGAATCTTCTGATTGACAATATCCAGTATTATTTGCAGGTTAGTTTGAATAGATTTTCTATATTCTGTAATTCTTGTGTTGGTGTGTTAGAATTTCTCTTGCTTTGTTGGTGTACTATTTTCATTCTTTTTCTTATTTCATTTTTGATATAATCAAGTGGACTAATTAATAAATGACAAAATTTATTTTCTGATTGTTCATTCATTAAGAAAAGGTGGGGTGAAGTGGTTGTAATAATTACTTAGTAGGGGCTATAGAACTGTAAAAACATGGTGATTTTATTTTACATGTTTGCATTTTCACCTTTTGTTTGCCTTCCCCTAATAGGTTGATGTGCTGGAATCGCAATACTGGCAGCTGATTGAGGAGATTGGGAAGACTCGTGACTATCAGCACCTGGCTAGCACCCACCACAACTTCTTGGTGTCCATCACTGCGCAGTGCTTCCTCAACAACCAGATGGTCAGCAATGCACTCCAACGACTCTTGAAGCTCATCCACAACTTCTGTACCATGATGGAAACTACATGGAGCAGCGACAGCAAAAGAATTCCTCTCTTTGATTCTACCACCAGCTCGGAGCAGTCATCCATTACTGACAGGGCAAAACAGATTAAGGAGTTCAGTGAAGCCTTCGAACGTGCCGCTGCTCAGCTTTTCTTGATCCTCTCCAACCTCAAGCTCCATCAGGGGTCACAGTACACCTCGCAGCTGATTATGCGAATTGATTATAACAAGTTTTGCAGCAAGAGTGCCACCGTGAGACGGTTTACTTCACCTCTTGAGGTCGAGTAGTTATTCAAAAGAATGGTACTTGTTTCTTGTTGTGTTGCATATGTATATTTGGTATCCTATATGTATAATTATAAGAAAAATAAACTATATATGTGATAATAAGTATGATGTCCTAAGACTGTTTATAAATATTATAATTTGTTGTTACAAAAAGAATGGAAACAGACGACTTATGAAATGAAAGAAGAAAAATAAAAGTTCATTACAGTTGATGCTTCACTTTTATGATTAATTACACAATGTTTATCTAATTTATACTACAAAAAATAAAAAAATATAGCATATATTACCTTTTGTTATAACATTTACACCATCTCTGCACAGATAATATCTGAATCATCCTACAGCAATTGTGATAAGTATCAGGATTCACAGGGTCTAGTCACTAAGGGAAGATCCTCAATATTAATTGTGTTAATAAATGTAATAAAATAATATGCTCAGTATACCAGGCAAGGTTTTTACACATTATTCATCCATGACCACCTACTAAGGCACATGAGACTGGAGCAGTATGGATTCACAAAAGTCTGCATCCAGCCCACGACCAAACTCACTACTGTGACCTCAAGAAGGCATTTGATTCGGTGCATCACAAATTGTTATGGGAGATCCTGAGACTTGGGGAAATTTTGACACAAATTATTGGTTTAATTGCAAACCTGTATACCAGGACTGAAAGTGCTGTAAAATGTGGGAGCCTATCGAGCTTCTTCCCTGAGTGAGGCAAGGCTGTGTCCCTGCAACAACACTTTTCAACACTTGCATGGACTGTATATTGGGCAGAGCTATTATCCAGTTACTGTGGTACAACATGGGCAATTTCAAGGTCACAAACTGACTACTGAGGATGTTGCTATCCTATCTGAAATCTCTGGTGGCGGCTCTTGATGCATTCATCAATGAGGTAAAACCCTT
>NC_061859.1:1290475-1310475 GCF_019202785.1 Penaeus chinensis
AAATACTCATGTCTACAATTATAAATTCTGAGAGAATAAATATCTGTGATTACTTTCTTTGTAATAAGAATGTTTTTTACAGACTATAAATGTTTTCTTGTTTATTTCAATATTATGATTTTGATGTTCTTTTCCATTGCAATGTTTGAGATAGCATTCACCCTCCTTATGTAACAGGCTTGGGGAACCATATGGAATTTGTTTTTAGGGTAGGAACGGACATAGATTATTTGATATGCACTTATTTTTTGCCAAAATGTTGACCATTTATTAATATAAAGCTGTAACATAGGTGCAGTTTGGTAAATCTTACTATCACGTTAGACCATGCGCACAGTGCTCACACCAGTCATTATGGTTCTTTATTTGAGAGTTTGACAGAGTGCATTGTTAATATCTATGCTATATCATAACCAATATAAGCTCTAGCAGTGGCAGCTGTTGTTTCCATGTTCACATGAAAACTACTGCATTGTAATTTGATTAATTTGGTGGAAAACTACACACCAAAAGCAAATGAAAGTATCATTAATTAAGAAAATTGATAAAGAATCTGGATACATTTTTCTCTGAGTTCCACTTTTTTTTTCATTTCAACCTATTTTATGGCTCATCTATTTCATTTAACAACTAAGAACCACAGCTTGTTTGTCCCCACAACATGGTTTTTGGTTGTGGGTTTTGGTTGTAGGTATTTGAAAAGTACAATTTTATGGACTAGAAGAAGAAAATCCATATTTATTTGTCATATCTCAAAAACCATTGTCAGCAGAGAGGAAAGTTCAAAAACTTGTCACCGTTATGACTGTTTTGCATGGAAATGAAGATAGATTTCCTATGAATATGTTAACAAAATATATGTCATCATTACTATAAAACAGCAAAATATGTATTAAGATATATTTATAATCATCTAGATGTTTGACTATTAACAAGAGGATGATATACCAAGAAGAAAAGATTTAGGCTTTGGCTGGATGAAATATGCCATACAGCACCGTGATTACAACTTTACAATCACTCCCTTTCATTCATAAGAAGATAGAGGTGGGAAGGTAACAACTCTGTTTTTAGCTCAGGGCTTGGAAGGGGAGTGAGGATATGAGGAGGTGACATCGTGGGTGTGGCTGAAGGAAACTTCCCAAATTGTATCAGATATATTAGTTGACACTACATATGTCTCATTCATGAACAAAAAAAGTCACTGGACATTGACCCTGGGAAATAGGGATACATGTATTTTTTTTTTTTATTAGTCATGGCAAATAGAATTCTAGGGCATAAAAGATAATCATATACTTTATTTCATTATATTTGTTGTCACTATGAGTTACTGAAAAGGAATTTCTAATTGGCTAGGAAGGTAAAACAACATAAAGAATCTCCTGATTCAATATATATTTACTTATATTTACATGTATAGTAGAATGAAATTAGAGAGCATCAGTTATGTCCAGCACAAATCAAACTATTCAGCAGCAGGTGTTGGTTGTAGGCTCCTCACTAAGTTAATTGATGTAAATGATTTATAAGAAATCTTAGATGTCTATATTGTTCGTTTGTAGAGGTGTGAACTTGATGAATTAAACTTTGCATAATAACTTTACTTGAAGAGAAAACAATCAAATGTAGTAGGATACATTGATGTCAAGATATTAAGGATTTGATTAATTATAAAAATGTATTGTGTCCAAGTAAAAGAAGGAAGAGAGGGAGCAGAAGCTGAAGTAAGAAGGAGAAGGATAAAAAGAAAAGGCATATTGTTGCAGCCGAGGGACAAACGAACAGTATATCTCACTGAGGGATGGATTGCATATCCCTTTTTTCTTACATTGTTATTTTTTTTCCATTATTAGTGTATCACATAGGATGTACATTTCAGTTTTATATTGTTTCCTGGCAAATACCAGATACCAGTAACATCCCCTATTTTCTTTCCAGAATGGTGTAATAAGGTGAATGGCCACAACATTCAACAACTTCGAAACATGGTAGCAAATCGGCCTGCAGGCACACCGCTCCTCACAGTATCAAACCATTATTCCTGCCTCGATGATCCTGCGCTATGGGGTAATTATCTGTTTTTGATGTTGGAAGTCTGAGAGAGAGATTGAGAGAGAGATTGAGAGAGAGATTGAGAGAGTGATTGAGAGAGAGATTAAGAGAGAGATTGAGAGAGAGATTGAGAGAGAGATTGAGAGAGAGATTGAGAGAGAGATTGAGAGAGAGATTGAGAGAGAGATTGAGAGTGAGAGAGATAGATAGATAGATTGATTGATAGATAGATAGATTGAGATAGATAGATTGATTGATTGATTGATTGATTGATTGATTGATTGAGAGAGAGAGATAAATTGAGAGATAGATTGAGAGAGAGAGAGATAGACTGAGAGAGAGAGATAGACTAAGAGAGAGAGAGATAGACTGAGAGAGAGAGAGATAGACTGAGAGAGAGAGAGAGATAGACTGAGAGAGAGAGAGAGATAGACTGAGAGAGAGAGAGAGATAGACTGAGAGAGAGAGAGAGATAGATTGAGAGAGAGAGAGAGAGATTGAGAGAGAGAGAGATAGATTGAGAGAGAGAGAGAGATAGATTGAGAGAGAGAGAGAGAGAGAGATAGATTGAGAGAGAGAGATAAATTGAGAGAGAGATAGATTGAGAGAGAGAGAGAGATAGGTTGAGAGAGAGAGATATATAGATTGAGAGAGAGAGAGAGATAGATTGAGAGAGAGATAGATAGAGAGAGAGATAGATAGATAAATAGATAGATAGATAGATTTAGAGAGAGAGATAGATTGAGAGAGTGAGATAGATTGGGATAGATTGAGAGAGAGAGATAGATTGAAATAGATTGAGAGAGAGAGAGATAGATTGAGATAGATTGAGAGAGAGAGATAGATTGAGATATATTGAGAGAGAGATAGATTGAGAGAGAGATAGATTGAGAGAGAGGATAGATTGAGATAGATTGGGATAGATTGAGAGAGAGAGATAGATTGAAATAGATTGAGAGAGAGAGAGATAGATTGAGATAGATTGAGAGAGAGAGATAGATTGAGATATATTGAGAGAGAGATAGATTGAGAGAGAGAGATAGATTGAGATAGATTGAGAGAGAGAGATAGATTGAGATAGATTGGGAGAGAGATAGATTGAGAGAGAGAGATAGATTGAGAGAGAGAGATAGATTGAGAGAGAGATAGATTGAGAGAGAGAGATAGATTGAGAGAGAGATAGATTGAGAGAGAGAGATAGATTGAGAGAGAGATAGATTGAGATTGAGATAGATTGAGAGAGAGAGATTGAGATAGATTGAGAGAGAGATATAGATTGAGATAGATTGAGAGAGATAGATTGAGATAGATTGAGAGAGAGAGATAGATTGAGATAGAGAGATAGATTGAGATAGATTAAGAGAGAGATAGATTGAGATAGATTGAGAGAGAGAGATAGATTGAGATAGATTGAGAGAGAGAGAGAGATAGATTGAGATAGATTGAGAGAGAGAGAGATTGAGATAGATTGAGAGAGAGATAGATTGAGATAGATTGAGAGAGATATATAGATTGAGATAGATTGAGAGAGAGAGAGATAAATTGAGAGAGAGATATTGAGAGAGAGAGATAGATTGAGAGAGAGATAGGTTGAGAGAGATATAGATAGATTGAGAGAGAGAGATGGATAGATTGAGAGAGAGAGATGGATAGATTGAGAGAGAGAGATAGATAGATTGAGAGATAGATAGATTGAGAGAGAGATAGATTGAGAGAGAGAGATAGATTGAGATAGATTGAGAGAGAGAGACATAGATTGAGAGAGATAGATTGAGAGAGAGATAGATTGAGAGAGAGAGAGATAGATTGAGATAGATTGAGAGAGAGAGATAGATTGAGATAGATTGAGAGAGAGATAGATTGAGAGAGAGAGATAGATTGAGATAGATTGAGAGAGAGATAGATTGAGATAGATTGAGAGAGATATATAGATTGAGATAGATTGAGAGAGAGAGAGATAAATTGAGAGAGAGATAGATTGAGATAGATTGAGAGAAAGATAGATTGAGATAGATTGAGAAGAGATAGAGAGAGAGGATGAGATGAGATAGATTAGAGAGTGAGATGAGAGAGATAGATGAGATGAGAGATGAAGATAGATGAGAGAGATAGATGAGATAGAAGAAGATAGAGATTGAGTAGATGAGAGATAGATGATAGATAGAGTTGAGAGAGAAGATGAGTAGAGAGAGATAGTTGAGGAGAGGATAGATTGAGAGAAGATAGATTGGAGATGAAGATGGAGATAGTAAGATGAGAGAGAGAGATAGATGAGAGATAGATAGATTGAGAGAGATAGTAGAGGAGAGAAGATAGATTGAGAGATGAGATGAGATGAGAGAGAGTGAGATTGAGAGAAGATGATAGATGAGATAGATGAGAGATGATGAGAGAGATGATTGAGTAGATTGATAGATGGAGGATTGAGGAGTGGATGATATGAGAGTAGAGAGATGATAGAGAGAGATAGAGTGATGAAGAGAAGAGAGAGATAGATTGAAGTAGAGAGAGATTAGAAGAGATGATGAGAGAGAGATAGATTGAGAGAGAGAGATAGATTGAGAGAGAGATAGATTGAGAGAGAGATAGATTGAGAGAGAGAGAGATAGATTGAGATAGATTGAGAGAGAGAGATAGATTGAGATAGATTGAGAGAGAGATAGATTGAGAGAGAGAGATAGATTGAGATAGATTGAGAGAGAGATAGATTGAGATAGATTGAGAGAGATATATAGATTGAGATAGATTGAGAGAGAGAGAGATAAATTGAGAGAGAGATATTGAGAGAGAGAGATAGATTGAGAGAGAGATAGGTTGAGAGAGATATAGATAGATTGAGAGAGAGAGATGGATAGATTGAGAGAGAGAGATGGATAGATTGAGAGAGAGAGATGGATAGATTGAGAGAGAGAGATAGATAGATTGAGAGATAGATAGATTGAGAGAGAGATAGATTGAGAGAGAGAGATGATAGATTGAGAGAGAGAGACATAGATTGAGAGAGAGATAGATTGAGAGAGAGATAGATTGAGAGAGAGAGAGAGATAGATTGAGAGAGAGAGAGAGATAGATTGAGAGAGAGAGAGATAGATTGAGAGAGAGAGATAGATTGAGATAGAGAGAGATAGATTGAGATAGATTGAGAGAGAGAGAGATTGAGATAGATTGAGAGAGAGAGATATAGATTGAGATAGATTGAGAGAGAGAGATTGAGAGAGAGATAGATTGAGAGAGAGAGATAGATTGAGAGAGAGATAGAGATTGATTGAGAGGGAGATAGAGAGAGAGAAAGATTGAGAGAGAGATAGATAGATAGATAGATTGAGAGAGAGATAGATAGATAGATAGATAGATAGATAGATAGATAGATTGATAGATAGATTGAGAGAGAGATAGATAGAGAGAGAGAGAGAGAGAGAGAGAGAGAGAGAGAGAGAGAGAGAGAGAGAGAGAGAGAGAGAGAGAGAGAGAGATTGCGTGTGCCTCCAAGTGTGGAATGATTATCCTGGGGTGGTGTCTTGGGTGTTACTTTCAGGTTTGTTTATTATCTTCTCTGCCTTTCACCTAAGGTGGGTGAGCACAGCACTTGGGTAGTTGGAGGGACTGGAAGATGGTGTTGACATGCTGAGTTTCCTCCTCTAGGAACTCTGGGCTGCACATTCTGAGTACTCGTGGTAGAAAAATAATAATCACAACTTTTTATCCTTTTGTCGTGGGCAGAGAAATAATAAACGAAGTTTCTCATGTTCTTTGTTTTTTGGGACACAAAGGAGAACAAGCCATTAGGTCATAATGAATCATGGTGTCAAGGAACCAAAGTTATTTTCAGTAGTGGTCTGGCCTTAGGGTTACTGTGAATAGCTAAAAGTGGTGGGCCCATCACAAGTCCCTGAATTAGTTCTTACTCGTGTCCTCGGAATTCAAACCCGCCAAACTCCAGACAGAAGCAGATGAGTGCAACTTAGTCATCTCTCATTCATAATTCAGCCTGAATCCTTTGTGAGTGTCTGGGGATGTGAACTATTGTGTAATTACAATAGTTTACAAAGTGTGACCAGGGATGCACAGTTCAATAGATTGTGATATACTCAACTGTACATATAGTATTTTCTCTGTACTTTTGCTCAATTTTCATATTTTCAGAAACTGAATTATGGCTTCACTTCACTTTGAGACCCTACATACATTATTGTACCAATCCTGTAGAGAAGAATCAAATCTCTTCTATTGATTACATTTCCACTTGTCTGTAATTAGCTATTATTTAAAACTGTGTTTACAAAAACAGACTATGAGGGATATCTTAATCTTGCACAATTAATACTAGTTGATCCTTTGACTATGAAACATGAATATATCCATTAATGGCAAAAATTGGATTTACCCAACCGCATGAGAGAAATTTATTACCCAATGAAAGTGGCATCATCCATGTGTATTTTGAAATGGGTGGGAGAGACTTGGGTGCCTGCCCTGCAAGCAGCAAGGCTTCTAACTAATGATTTAAAAAAGTGCATTTCGTCTTTATTTAGTTATTTATTTATTTAATATTTTTTTTAGATGAATGAGCAGTCATAGAAATATGGAGTCTAAGGGTTACTTTGTCAAAATAGTGTCACAGCATATAACAAATAAAAACATTGATTATGCTAGATCAAAGAGTAAACAAACATCTTGAAAATATAGTGGAATTTTAAGATTACATGTAATCTTTCTATGTAAATGTGTCAGTAAATATAGCATGGTTATTTTCATTGATAATATTTTGTGATATGTAAATGAGACAGTGCTGATATTTTAATCTAATGACTGATATTGACATTGCAGTTGCCTCTTTCCCATTTTTTGTGTAATATCATAGCATTTTGTCTTCCTGTGTTCTTTTCCTAAAGATTATTATATGAAGCTGCTTTAAGATTTTTCTCACTGTTACCAGTTTTATTTACTCTTGTATAAGAAAGTATGAATGGTTGATGATAATCACTTCCACAATCTATATGTAATGGATATTTCAGTTTATATTTTTAGAATTACAGATTTATAAAGATGTCAAATTACAAATTTCATATACAATGGTGTGGTATATTCTTTCTCATGTATTTATTTGTATGGATAAGAAAATCTGATTATTAATGCTTATAGAGAGTACATGGTAGATGAGATCATAGTAGGAGATTGAATGGTTAGAGCTTCACCCCTCCTTATCTTGAATTAATCAAATTACATAAGAACCATGTGATATTTGATATAAAGTACTATTTATTTTAGAAACAAAGAATTATAGAGGTCACCTTCTGCATCTTCAAAGGATATGGAAATTACCTGATAATTGTCTTTCCAGCTCACAATTACACATTCTTATTTACTCCTTTCAAATAGTTTCCACAATGAACTCTTCTTCATTTGATGTCTAAGTAGCAAGAAAAAAAGGTATAATGAAAAGCCAAAAGAACTGTTGTTGTACTTGTACCCATAATGTCAGTTTCCTACTTGAGATTGGAGTCTAATCAAATGCCTCAAGCCAGTCGAGCTCAAGGCCAACATATAGGATTTGATAGTGTAAGATAAGAACTCTTAGAACAGTTAGAGTTAAGCACACTAATTAATCGTTCTGTGGAAGGGTAGTCTGGTTTGGGAATGATGACAGGAATTTTTTTCCAAATTTTTATATTATCCTTTTAGCAAGGTTAATAGGAAGAATTAGTAGAGCTGTAAAAAAGAAAAAAAAAATTAAAGCAAAGGATGAAATGT
Source organism: Penaeus chinensis (assembly GCF_019202785.1). NCBI lineage: Eukaryota > Metazoa > Arthropoda > Malacostraca > Decapoda > Penaeidae > Penaeus > Penaeus chinensis. The sequence continues at coordinate 1,298,282 of NC_061859.1, forward strand.
TTTTTTTTTTTTTTTACTTATTTTCATAAATATGTTTGTTTTATTCATAGGAGTTTTTACACATTACAAGTTAGGAAGCATGGTTACAGTTTCTGCCTTTATGGGATGCAGATCATGTATGGTTATGGATTTTCACTTATTTCATTACAGGTTTGTTAAGATGGCGTGATCTGTGGAATGCACGGAGAATGAGGTGGTCCCCAGCAGCACACGACATAGCCTTCACACGAAAAATATACAGCTGGTTCTTCAGTGCTGGGAAATGTGTGCCAATTATTCGAGGCCTGGGAGTGTACCAGGTTAGTTGTTGTCTTTAATACTAAAAAGATTTAAAACTGTGTTTGAATTAATATAATCCTAAGTATACAGATATCTTGGAAGACTAAAGATGATATTATTTCATAAGTGATTGTTGTTAAAGATTTACAAATTTAGAAATTACTTTGATATGAAAGTTCTTTAAAGAATGACCCATAAATTAAGACTGCAAGACATTAGTCTATATGATTTTCTTTGTTATTAATTCTCGAATTTGCATTTAATGAGGATTTATTTCACTTTACTTGGAGGGGAGGGATCTTTTTTATAACTGATCTGTATCTTCTCTAAGATTTTTTGTGTAGAAGTAATTAAGCTTTCTCACATCTATCTCATGTCATATTTCTCATATATATATGGAAAAGAAGTAGAAGCTGATGTTATTATCTCACTTCCCAGGAGGCAATGGACTTCCTGATTGAACGTCTGAAGGAGGGCCAGTGGGTACATATATTCCCTGAGGGCAAGGTGAACATGAGTCTGGAGAGGATGCGGCTCAAATGGGGTGTGGGCCGGCTGGTGTACGAGTCACCCGTGTGTCCAATCGTCCTGCCCTTCTACCACATCGGTATGGATGAAATTCTGCCCAACCGCAAGCCCTACATCCCCAGGGTCGGGAAGCTGGTGACAGTGGTGGTCGGAGAACCCATGGACTTCAAAGACCTAGTGTCGGAGATGAAGGCAAAGCAGGAGGACCCGACTACGGCGCGGAAGGTGATCACCGACAGGATCCAGGAGGAACTGGGAAAGCTGCGAGACCAGGCAGAGGAGCTCCATGAGAAGATGAAGAGGGAGAGGAACTTATAACGCAAGTCCAAAGGCATAAATGCAGCAATTATCCTAATCCTTCCACTCGATATTTTGTACATTTTTTTCCTCGGTGGAGAAGTATCGAATTGTAAAACTGATGAAGAATTCATTTTGAATTTTTGTCATTTTTCAGTATTGGCCTTATTAAATTTTTTTAGATGAAGTCAATGGATATACATTTATAAGTATTGATAGTGTTAGCTTTTTTCCACGAATTTTAAAAATGTATGGAGATAACCTGGAAAACTTTGAAATTGATTTTTCTGGATATTTATTATGTATATAGTACTTTTATTTTGATTAGAATGTTTGCAAATATTTAAAAAATTATATGTAGTTGCAGGATTGGAAAATCTGGTAGTTTTACGCCACATGAACTGACCTGTATGTACCAATTGGCTGAGTGACATGTAACTTAAAACCTGAATTTTCCTTTGGTGTTATATTGCAATGGTACATAAAGATGAAGTGTTCAAGACTTGCATAAGGTTTAGCATGTTGGTGAGTTTGCACAACTACATTTTATTTTTTGTTAGTAAGCTATATTTCTATGTATGTTTATTGAGTGTGAAGCAGAATACTGAATTCAACATGCCAAAATGAAGTGTTTTTTCTCTTGCTTCCCATTGATGATAATGTCATAGCTTTATGTGTTGATGTTGATGAAGATGATTTATTTATTTTTTTATTTTTTCTCTTTTTTTATCTCTCTCTTTTTAATTTTTTCAGAGATACTGGTGCAAAAAGTGTTCATGTTAAATGCAGGTTTTTGCATTTGTCCTAATAGATGTGTGCTCACTACAAAACTTTCCAATTTTGTGAACAAAACTTCCATAAAGATTGGGGTCTGTGAGGTATCAGTGCATCATGTTCAGGAGAAGCAGACAAGAATCTTGTTTATATTTTATATTATTTATATTTTATCAGTTGTATTTCACAAATATCTCTAATTATATTCCCTTTCCCCCCACTGCAAATAGGAGAGATTAGATATATATATTGCGGCTTCACACTCTTGCAAATACTATGAAAATTTGAATGTACACAAACACAAATTAAAGGAAAATATGGCATAAGGCTGTCTCTGGCAAGTAAATGATTAAATTAAAAAGATAGTATCATGACAAAGCAAACACTGTCAGGTATTTATGTAAATAAATATTGCCCCTGAAAAATTATGTATATGCTGTTACCTGTTATTTTGCAACTTTCTGATAGCTGCTCTTATTGCTTTATTTTCTAATTAACTATTTTTCTATCACTGTTTCCTAGTTGTCTAGTTTCCCATTGGTTTAATTCAAAGGCTTTTCATAAGCAGGAGTTTTTAGTTCAGGGTTGTTACAAGCCATCATTTATTTTTCTCTTTTTTCCAAAATGAATTTACTTGTTTCACAGCTACATTCTCCATTCAAAATGCACAGAGACAAGTATTAACAATAGTAATGCTAAATGTCTTTGTTTAGTCAAGTACTGTAGAGTACTGCAAGGCATTACAGAAAAGTGTAGATTCTGCTCTGTATTTTTTTGTTCTGTGCATGTTTCATCCCTGTAACACCATTGGGTCATATGCTTTGTACCTCAGATGCTGAAGATATCACATTTTGGTGCAGAGCTCAGAAATGTGATTATTTTTACTTTTTTACCTTTTGATACTAGATTGTCAATAAATAAATATATACATAATCAACTGGACCAATTAGGAAATCATATAAAAGGGTTAACTTGTATAGATGAAGAGAACTAGAGATGAAACTTATACCAAATGTTAGTAAGAAAAATCAGACTTGCATTGTTTGTTTGAACAAGGAGAGAATCTTAACATGTTTCAAACTGAATCCCATTAGATATATGATAATCTATTTTCAAATCCAGTAATGTAGAAAATATAACATTCTCTTGAAAAGGAATCTGAAATAACAAATAATAAATATAGTTGTTAGTATAGCTAGGCCTGCCATCATAACCTGTGTAACAATGTTTTTGATTATGTACAATCTAAACCTCTTTCAGAGTAATGGGTTATCTCTGTGTTGACTAGCAATATATGTGTTTAGGGTAGCTGTCAGTGTCAGCTGAACTAATATCCTTTGAAACCCTGCAGCAATTATTATTAGTGTGACTATATTTGTTACTGGCTTTTTAGTTCTGTAGTTTATGAGTCGGGCTTACCTTATACCGGTAATGTACACCTCTGGTAACGTGGATGGTAGTTACAGTGTCAGATAAAATGATATACTTCCTATTGTTGTAAAAATAGTACCTTGAAGATGAGATGGAATTATTATAGTCAACATTATAATGGTATATCATAGTGCAGCAAATTTGTTAGATGAATTGTAAATGCAATAGATATTTACTTTACTGGTGATGTCAGATTTGTACTAATGAATTGTACCTCTTTATCAGTTACATATAAAGTTTTACCCCAGTGATTTATTACTAATTTTATTTTATTATAGAACAAATAATATAGGTTTATGGCATCCTAGAGATTGACAGAAGTATTAGAAATGTTTGTATATTAATGGAATGTTCAAGGCTTTGTTAAACAATGACCAGTCTTTTACTTCTCTAAGATTCAAAATTACAATCTTTTGTTTCTTTATAGTATCTTCTTATCTCTAATTCATTTTGATATATGTTGTGTTTGCTTGAGGAAATATTTACTGAACAAGAGATTATTTTCATGACAATAGAGCAGGGGTTTATGATATGGACTAGTATGTACAGGCCACTTATTATAACTGTATTTTATGTTATGATGTCCGATAAAAGAATCATACTAAGGATATCTTTTGCACAATGAATTGATATGCATCTGAATGCAAAAATGACATAGTACAAACTTGGAGGGTGAAGTTTATTATTCAGCTATGACTGGCATATCATTGGAAGGTAGATGTGTTAAACAAAATTCCTTGGAAAGTTTGCTACTCTTGTTTGATTAGTTAGTAAAGGTATGAAACTAACTTAATTTGATATGGATTTTCCTTTTCTTGCTGGTGTATGTAAGATGTCAGTGTTTGGTTATCTCTGAAGAAAAGTATAAATGACATGAAGTTGAATTTCTTTCATTAAATTTTTAAATTATTTATTTTTTACTGTATGTATTTCATTTTCACTCCTTAAGATGTATTTCAGTGTTGATATGCAATATATCTGAATAATTTTGCATAGTGTTGGTATTATTTTAGGTATTATAAACAGGTATTTCATTGAGTGACAAAACTGAATCCCTATTTCCTCTATTTGTTAATAAATATGAATCCAATTTTTTATTTCACTATTTCAAATAACTGAGACAGATCTTTGGAATACTATTTTCATTTTTCTTTCACACTAACAGACACTGATATGCTGAAACATGAGCAAGAAAGAGAAGTCTGATCATTGCCCCCTAATAAAAGTACAGTAAACCTCAATTTAATGAACTAAGGAAGAAGGAAAAGGGATGGAGGGATGGCAGGACTAATGTCTGCTTGCAACATACAAACGGTCAGAGGTGGAATAGGAATGAGAGTTGGTTAAAGTTTTCTTAAGGACTGTAGCCAGGTTGAATTAGTTTAGGTCAGAGGTGGAATAGGAATGAGAGTTGGTTAAAGTTTTCTTAAGGACTGTAGCCAGGTTGAATTAGTTTAGGTTAGAGGTGGAATAGGAATGAGAGTTGGTTAAAGTTTTCTTAAGGACTGTAGCCAGGTTGAATTAGTTTAGGTTAGAGGTGGAATAGGAATGAGAGTTGGTTAAAGTTTTCTTAAGGACTGTAGCCAGGTTGAATTAGTTTAGGTCAGAGGTGGAATAGGAATGAGAGTTGGTTAAAGTTTTCTTAAGGACTGTAGCCAGGTTGAATTAGTTTAGGTTAGAGGTGGAATAGGAATGAGAGTTGGTTAAAGTTTTCTTAAGGACTGTAGCCAGGTTGAATTAGTTTAGGTTAGAGGTGGAATAGGAATGAGAGTTGGTTAAAGTTTTCTTAAGGACTGTAGCCAGGTTGAATTAGTTTAGGTTAGAGGTGGAATAGGAATGAGAGTTGGTTAAAGTTTTCTTAAGGACTGTAGCCAGGTTGAATTAGTTTAGGTTAGAGGTGGAATAGGAATGAGAGTTGGTTAAAGTTTTCTTAAGGACTGTAGCCAGGTTGAATTAGTTTAGGTTAGAGGTGGAATAGGAATGAGAGTTGGTTAAAGTTTTCTTAAGGACTGTAGCCAGGTTGAATTAGTTTAGGTTAGAGGTGGAATAGGAATGAGAGTTGGTTAAAGTTTTCTTAAGGACTGTAGCCAGGTTGAATTAGTTTAGGTTAGAGGTGGAATAGGAATGAGAGTTGGTTAAAGTTTTCTTAAGGACTGTAGCCAGGTTGAATTAGTTTAGGTTAGAGGTGGAATAGGAATGAGAGTTGGTTAAAGTTTTCTTAAGGACTGTAGCCAGGTTGAATTAGTTTAGGTTAGAGGTGGAATAGGAATGAGAGTTGGTTAAAGTTTTCTTAAGGACTGTAGCCAGGTTGAATTAGTTTAGGTTAGAGGTGGAATAGGAATGAGAGTTGGTTAAAGTTTTCTTAAGGACTGTAGCCAGGTTGAATTAGTTTAGGTTAGAGGTGGAATAGGAATGAGAGTTGGTTAAAGTTTTCTTAAGGACTGTAGCCAGGTTGAATTAGTTTAGGTTAGAGGTGGAATAGGAATGAGAGTTGGTTAAAGTTTTCTTAAGGACTGTAGCCAGGTTGAATTAGTTTCCTCTCTGATAATGCTTCCTAAGTTTGAGTACATCCAGAGCTGCGAAAAATGTTAGTAGGAGACCGTGTTAGTAGTCAGAATATATCGGTTAAATCCAAAATTTGTTCTTTGAGACATAATATTCAAAATTAGGATTAATGCTAAGTTTTGAAATATTAATAAATAATTCTTTGTAAACTATATCTTTAAGTTCATACTTGTATACATTCTGTAAATTTTATGCCTTGTTATTTGTAGACAAAAAAAAATACATTATATAATTTTGCATGTTTTACTCATAAATCAATAGAATTCATATAGAATCTCCATTTTGTTCCTCTTAAAAAATACAGCAACTATAGATTAAGTTGACCGCATAGAAGTTGAATGGTGTGGGTGTGTGCCATGCTTTACTCTATTTACTAATGAAATATAATAATAGAAGAAGTGTTCTATTTGTGAGTTGTATTTAATTTTTCACATTTCAGTCTACACAGCTCATGCAGAAATAGTTAATTTTTTATATGTAGTCAACATTTATATTGAAAACTAGCATATGTTCAGAGTTTAATCTGGAAAAAGGTATAATTTTGCTTAATGTTGTTGCAATATTAATTTTTTATCTTAAGTAAACTATATATATTTTTTTTTTTTATGATTGGCAATTTGTGCATTATTTTTTATTGTAAAATATTTGGTCAAATCAAAATTACTATCACTGGAACATTTGCAATCAAATACATCTAATTATTAATTGATATGACTTTGCCAAAAGGAAACCATTTTTGTTTTAATTAATAATAACAGTACTTTGATGCAACAGAAAAAAATATAATAAAGTCTGAAATGATGATAATAATGGAAAGATTTTCAAAAGTAGATATGATGATGCATTGTATGAAAATAAAATTGTTAAAATTGTGATATGGGTGCTAGCAAACTGTGTAAAATGCAAAATTGTTATCTTATGAGGTATTTCCGAATTTATGATATATCTGAAAAAAATCTTCCAGAATGCCTGTGTAAGGTAAAAAAAATATATTTTGTAATTATTATTTCTACTTGTATCTTTTCCATGCCAGTTCCAGTATCACAATTTATCCAGATATGTATAGTTAAGATTGTTATAATTTATCTCTCCTAGTCCCACTCCTCTCTCCTTCCTTCTTTCTTTCCTTCCCTCCATCCCTATCTCCATCTTCCTCCTTTCCTTTCCTCTCTCATTCCCTCTTCTTTCACTCTTTTCTTTCTTCTCTCTCCCTCTCCCTCCCTCCTTCCACCTCCCTCCCTCACTCTCCCACTTTCTCTCTCTCCTTCTGCCTCTGCCTCTCCCTCTCCCTCTCCCTCTCCCTCTCCCTCTCCCTCTCCCTCTCCTTCTCCTTCTCCTGATCTAATCCTTTACATTACCTCATCCGACCCTAACCCATTCACTCACCAATCCCTTAACCCAGCTTTAACAACTAATCACTAACTCAAACATCCTTCACTAACATTAACTATAGTGCTACATGACCTTAGATGTCTAGCACATTTATTTTGCCTTTAACCATTAACCATTCTCCTTCTCCTTCTCTATCTTCTCCTTCTCCTTCTCCTTCTCCTTCTCCTTCTCCTTCTCCCTCTCCCTCTCCCTCTCCCTCTCCCTCTCCCTCTCCCTCACCCTCTCCCTCTCCCTCTCCCTCTCCCTCTCCCTCTCCCTCTCCCTCACCCTCACCCTCACCCTCTCCCTCTCCCTCTCCCTCTCCCTCTCCCTCTCCCTCTCCTTCTCCCTCTCCCTCTCCCTCTCCCTCTCCCTCTCCCTCTCCTTCTCTCTCTCTCCCTCTTCCACTCTCTCTCTCTCTCTCTCTCTCTCTCTCTCTCTCTCTCTCTCTCTCTCTCTCTCTCTCTCTCTCTCTCTCTCTCTCTCTCTTTCTCTCTCTCTTTCTCTCTCTCTCTTTCTCTCTCTATCTCTATCTCTATCTCTATCTCAATCTCAATCTCAATCTCAATCTCAATCTCAATCTCAATCTCAATCTCAATCTCTATCTCTATCTCTATCTCTATCTCTATCTCTATCTCTATCTCTATCTCTATCTCTATCTCTATCTCTATCTCTATCTCTATCTCTATCTCTATCTCTATCTCTCGAACCATGTGGCTTGTCAAAATATTTGCTTGATTGTAGATTTGTGACTATCAATTTATTTAGCATTTGTTAAAACTGCATATCCACACGATACAAATGGAATAAAAGACAGATTATATCAGATAATTTCTTTCATTTTCTTATATTCCTTTTTATGAAGTGTGTGTATGTGAGGGTGGGGTGGGGGGTGGGAGCTGTGCCTGTCAACCAGCCTGCCTGCTAACCAGCCTGCCTGCCTGCCTGCCTGCTTGCCTGCCTGTCTACCTGCCTGTATTTGGGTGACGGATGTATTTACAACTTTTTTTCTGTGTATTTATATATCAGTCCCCTCCCGTTTCCCGCGTATTTTTATTATATAACCATCACATACGTCATAATCCTAAGCAAGTTAGATCACCGGTTAGACAAGTTCAGATTAAAAAGAGAGAAAAAATTATTGTTTCTTGGAATTCGAAAAAAATGTTGCGAAATGTTTCATAAACTAAAATGAGAAAAGATATCTTAATTCCGTTTCAAATAGAAGTTTAGATGCTGCACTTCAGAAAAAGAAAGTTTGCTATGATGAAGGCGCAAAGTTTTCCTTTGGAGACTGCCTGTGTATTTTTTCTATAACCTACTATTGTATTTTATTGTAATTTTCCGTGTAGTGTTTTTTCTTTTTTATCGGAAAGAGTGATAGAATTGTGATTATAATTGATTAAAGTTACTAGTGGGGGATTTCGTAATATCTTTCTCTTCTCACTCTGTACAGTTATATTATGTCTCATAAGTTTGTCTACCTTTGCCCCTCCCCCCCCCCTCTCTCTTTCTCTCTCTCTCTCTCTCTCTCTCTCTCTCTCTCTCTCTCTCTCTCTCTCTCTCTCTCTCTCTCTCTCTCTCTCTCTCTCTCTCTCTCTCTCTCTCTCCTTTTCTCTCTCCCTCACCCTCTCTCTCTAGGGACCTAATCTAATTAAATTCACACTCATCCATAACATACATATTTATTAACGGAGTTTTAAACGCATAAATTTCCTACCCCTCCTCCGTAAAGCTTGGTTTCTGACTGCTAAATCCCACATACAATAATAACACAAATATCAATGCTAAAATAACGAATCAGACCGTTATTTCTCTTAAACGGAAAACCACTCCTTACCAGTACATAATATCACCACAAACCATAAAATTATCAATTAATTCGCCATTATTATCAAATGATCTTGCAGGTTATAACGGCAAGTAGGCAATCACATCTTTATATTTTTCTCGGTAATCGTAATGTTAATGCGTTTTTTTTTTTTATAGTGATTTATTATGATAGAAAAGAAATCAGTTTAATATGCTAGGATGTGTGATGCTAATAATGCTTGTAAGTGTGATGTTTTGATTTGTGATAATATTATTCAGTTTCATATTCTCTGAAGTTTGAGTGAACGAGAGTTAAACTATAATGATGATTATAATAATAATAATAGTAACTGTTATTATTATCATAATGGTAATGAAGATAATGATAGTGACTAGTAATAATTACGATTTTAATAACAATAATGATAATAATATTAAATAACAATAATGATGATGATGATGATGATAATGATAATATTAATGAGGTTAATAATGATAAGGATAATATTAATGATAATGATAATATTAATGATGATCATAATAAAGATGATAATGATAATATTAATGATGATAATGATAATATTAATGATAATGATGATGATAATGATAATAATAATAACAATAATTTTCAGAATGATAATAATAATGATGATGATAATGATAATAATAACAATAATAATAATAATAATAATAATAGTAATGATGATAACAATAATAATGATAATACTACTTCTATTAACTACTAACTACTATTATTACTGCTAATAATAATCATAATGATATTAATAATAATAACGTCTCTAGTTTATCATAGACCCAACAGAAAAAAAATCACACTTCTCTTGAGACGAAAAAAAGGCATAAATATATCACAAACCATGCAATAAATAGCTAAAAAAAAGAAAAAAAAAGAGAGAGAGAGAAATCCCATAGATGAAAAATAATAAATAAAAAATCCCAGAAACCAAAATCAGAAATAAAGAAATAAAATAATAAAATAAATCCCAGAAACAAAATCAGAAATAAAGAAATTAAATAAAGTAAATCCCAGAAACAAAAAAAAAAAAAAAAAAAAAAAAATTATAAAACAAACAAAAAAAAAAAAGAAATAAAACAAAAATAAGAAAAAAAGAATACCACACTTTTGCCTCATAAGCTTTAATTCTCCGATATGTGCCGTCTCGATCCGAAGTTCGGCTGACGTGGTCCGTGGCAGCCGCCCGCCCTGACCAACGCGGCTTTAGTCACTAATTGCTAATTCCGGAGTGATGGCTTTCCCGCCGTCGCCTCTGCGCCCTCGTCAGCCATCTCTGGTTTGTCGGTCGGAATTTTCCCTGGGAGATTTGGGGAAGAGGGAGGAGGGGAGAGGGGGTGGGTGGATGAAGAGGGAAGGAGGGGGAGAGAGAGGGGTGGGAGGGTGGGGAGGGGAGGAGGGAGGGAGAGGGGGTGGAAGGGTGGGGAGGGGAGGAGGGAGGGAGAGGGAGTGGGAGGGTGGGGAGGGAAGGAGAGAGGGATAAAGGGGGAAGGGAAGGGAAGAGGGGGAGGGGAGTGAGGAGGGGCAGGGGAGGGGGAACGGGGAGAAGGGGGGGAAGGGTGGGAGAGGAGGTGGAAGGATGGGGAAGGAACGAGGGAGGGAGAGGGGGTGGGTGGATGAAGAGGGAAGGAGGGAGGGAGAGGGGGTGGAAGGGTGGGGAAGAGGGGGAGGGGAGCGAGGAGGAGCAGGGGAGGGGGAGGGGTGTGGTAGGGAGGAGGACAGGAGGTGGAAGGGTGAGGAGGGAAGGAGGGAGAGAGAGAGAGAGAGTGGAAGGGGGGAGGGGGAAGGAGGGTGGAAGAGAGACGGCGGGGTAAGGTTGGATGGAAGAAATGGGGAAAAAGGAAGGGTAGAGTGAGAGGAGTAGAAAATGGGGGGAGGGAAGATGTGTGAGAGAGAGAGAGAGAGAGAGAGAGAGAGAGAGAGAGAGAGAGAGAGAGAGAGAGAGAGAGAGAGAGAGAGAGAGAGAGAGAGAGAGAGAGAGAGAGAGAGAGAGAGAGAGAGAGAGAGAGAGAGAGAGAGAGAGAGAGAGAGAGAGAGAGGCAGACAGACAGACAGACAGCGAGAAACGAAAAGAAGAGAGAAAGACTGACCTTGGTGAGTAATTATGATTTCGTATATTCTGGTGTGATTATTTTTGTGGTATGGTTAGTTTACTGCTTCTCTCATTTACTACTGACATCAGAAACGCATTAGCTGGAGATCGTCAAGAAATCTTCATAATATATTGCAAAAACACACACACACACATCTGGGTGTATATATGTATATATATATATATATATATATATATATATATATATATATATACATATATGTATATGTATATGTATATATACATATACATATATACACACACATACACGTACACACAGATATATATGTACATATATCTAAATCTTGATCTATCTATATGTATAGTATATATACATACATACGTACACAGGCACACGCACGCGCGCACACACACACACACACACACACACACACACACACACACACACACATATATATATATATAAATAATATATATATATGCATACATATATATGTATATGTATATATATATGTACATATATATACACACACATACACATCTATCTATCTATCTATCTATCTATCTATGTATATGTACGTGTGGGTATGTATTCCCTTTAGTGTCCAGGAAATGATAAACAAAACGAATGCGGTCGGCAACAACGATGACACCGAGAATATATTCCGCTGCCAATATCCGAGATAATATCCGTAATTTGTATTCCAGGACTCCAGGTCGAGAATGACCGTGTTCACTCGTGTGTGTGTGTGTGTGTGTGTGAGGGGGGGTTATGTATGTATGTACTGTAGGTATGTACGTATGTGTGCTCAGTATTTATGAAACTATATTACAAACGAAACGGTAGGCTCTATGCTATCGCTAAATAATGAAAACTACAGAAAAAAAAAATCATGCATTTTGACAGAATCTCATTTTCCGGCCCCGGGGAAGCACACCCCACGAGAATATGCTAAATTTTAGTGGGAATTTCTGACACTGTGTCACAGTTATTGCGAAATTTATATTTTGCAGAGGCAGAAATATCAAAATGGTGGAGCATCATATTTT
>NC_061859.1:1322975-1325475 GCF_019202785.1 Penaeus chinensis
ATAGAAAGAGAAAGAGAAAGAGAAAGAGAAAGAAAGAAAGAAAGAGAGAGAGAGACTGAGAGAGTGAGAGAAAGAGAGAAAGAGAGAAATGGGCAAAGGTAAACAAACTTAAGAGACATAATAGACCTGGACAGAGAAAGAGGGGGAGGAAAGGGGTCACGAAAAGATTACTTTATTTTCACATTAATTCCATAAACGTATAAACGACAAAAGGCTTCCACATAAATAACACAAGTCGTTAATCCGCGAATCTCTCGTTGCTCCAAATCTCACAAAATAAAGGCCTACTTTTACTAACGATTCTCGGGTCTACACAAACCCCATAGTCTTTTTTTTTCATTTGTTTTTTAAGGCTTGCGCAAAATAACAAAAGAAAAAAAGAGAATAAAACTCACTATCTCATTCTTTTTCAGTGTTGGAGGAAACTTTCACTTTTAATTGAGACTTTTCCCAACGTTTTCTTCGCTCCAGAGATTAACGAAAAGCTTTTTTTAAAAGAAAATGGAGACTATTGTCTTATGAATGAATGTTTGGATTACTTCCATTCACCAATTTGCACAGTGGCGTTGCTATAGTAAATAAGAAGTTACTTTACCGTTACTTGGTGTGTGAGTTATCTAGAATTTTGTATATATTTTTTTATGATCATTATTGTTATTATTATCATTTGGGGTTTATATTATATCCATGTAATAGTTTTGGCTTTTGAAAAAATGATAAAAGCATATTAAGCCTCGAGCGCTAGTTATTTCTCACAGAATGTACTATTACAGATTTCCCGAATCGCTCGGTATACCATACGTCGTGTGTTTTTTTAAGTTATAATATTACTTTGTCAGATATTACATTATAGACTTCTATTTCCGTCCACCACAAATAAGTAAAATTATGTGTATATATCTTCTCTCCTGTGGTTCAATTACCATAATCTTTCATCAAGTTGTCGAGTAGATGTGTGTTTATTTGCATTCTTTGGACCAAAATACATTATTTCACGTGTTGACTTTTCCCACAAGACTGACATCTGTGTTGTGTTTCTGGTATATTTTGCGGTAAATTTTAGGCGAGTTATTTGTCGCCTTTTCGAATGTGTATCTATATCTACATTTGCATCAATTTACTTCTATCTGTATCTATATGTCTGTCGGTGTTTGTCTATATCTAATATCAATCCATCTCTCCACCTATCTATCTGTCTGTCTTTCAGTCTTAAGTATTGCGCGCGTGTGCGTGTGTATGAGTGTGTGTATGTGTGTGCGCGCGTGTGTGTGTGTGTGCGTGTGCGTGTGCGTGTGCGTATGCGTGTGCGTGTGCTTGTGCTTGTGGTTGTGCGTGCGTGTGTGTGTGTGTGTGTGTGTGTGTGTGTGTGTGTGTGTGTGTGTGTGTGTGTGTGTGTGTGTGTGTGTGTGTGTGTCTGTGCGTGTGTGTGTGAGAGAGAGAGTACACGTGTATGTCCACGCATGACTATGTATACGCGTGTATATACCGCTCTCACAAACCCTGCCTTGCGTTTTCATCCCGAGAACTACATTCCTAGGTGTAGCCCCGACGTTTTCATTAACTCAGATCACTCTTATTGGGACCGGAACAGCCCCGCACGAGACTTATTGGCGCACTGATTTAACCTTGACCTTTCCAACTAACCTGACCTTTTTTCCTTAAGTAATCTGAAGTTCCCCCTTTGTAAATCCTTAACGATAGCACTTTGTTGTTCATTCACCTCACGCGCGTGTGTGTTAATCCCAGGATGGTTCTGAAACAGCGCACTTGCATGTTAATTTGCTATAGGTGTCAATTGGCACTTAAGTGGTTTGGGGACGAGTGGCACTGGCACTGATGTGTACTTTTTGTTTTTGTTTTTATTTGTCTCTTTGTTGCTTTATTGTCGCTGTGTCTTTTCTGGTTATTATTGCTGTTGCTGTTGATAATTATTATTATTATTATTATAATTGTTGTTGTTATTATTATCATTATTATTATTATGATTATCACTATTATTGTTGCTAGTATTATCATTATCCTTATTGCCATTATCCTTTTTATTATATTGTTGTTGCCATTCAATTCTTTTGGTCAAGTGTCATAATTATTATCTTTTCACGTAAGTTTATAAGTGATAGTTTTTGTTCAGGATAGCTAACGTAGTAAAAAACAACAGGTTCGTGTGATAATGATAATCTTTGCTGTTGGCAAATGTGGGTCTTCCTAACATCTACTTATTTTTTGGCCATCCCAATCAACTTCCTTTTTTTTTATTGTCATTCAGATGTGGCACTCCGAATCGCCTTAATAATTAGCATTTGGAGACGGCCGGTCATTATTATCCAAAATGTCTGGCACTCACAGATGGTTCCATCAGCCAACTTATTCCTTAACTATTGGCACTTGGTTATGCCACTCCCTTTCTCCGTTTTCCTGATAGGACTTACAGATGGCACTCCTTATCGCCTTAATTACCGGCACTTGGAGATGGCACCCTCTGTCACATTCTCCTTGATAG
>NC_061859.1:1327975-1337975 GCF_019202785.1 Penaeus chinensis
GTGATGATATTAATAATAGTAATACTACTACTACTACTAATGATGATGATGATGATTATGGTGATGATGATAATAATGATAACGATAATGATAATGATAATAATTATAATTATAATAACGGTGATAATAATAATGATAATGATAGTATTGGTAATAATAATAATGATACTAATAAAGAAAATGAGAATTATAAGATGATATCAATAATGATTATGATAATAATAAAGATCATGATAGTAATTAAGATAATGATAATAATGAAGATAATGATAATAAAGTTTATATAATAGTAACAAAGACAATTATATTAATAGCAACAATAACAATACAAAGGATAATAACAACAGTACCAATGCTAATAAAGTGAATCATTGATTAAGCAGGTAAATAAACATAAAAAGTGGAAAAAAAAATACATAATCTCAATTTCTATTTCTCCGTTTTCTTTTTCCTCCGTTGCCTTGTTGCAATATGATTCCTTTGGAAAATGTGAAGGACAGACTGTGATGTTTATCTTCAATGGCTGGACCTTCGACTACGCTGTGTAATTACCAATGTGAAAACGGGGACTCGATTCTGGATTTTTTTTTTTTTTTTAGAGGTCAAGTTGGTTATTATTTTGGCTTCTTCTCATATTATATATATATATAATATAATATAATATAATATAACATAATATAATATATTTACACACACACACACACACACACACACATAATCAGTAGATGTGTGTGTGTGTGTGTGTGTGTGTGTGTGTGTGTGTGTATGTGTGTGTGTGTGTGTGTGTGTGTTTGTGTATGTATTCGCCCGCGTATGCTTGGCCGCGCGCATTAATGTGCATATTTATTTTGTTCACATGTCCCCATAAAATTCTGTCGAACCCGAGAATATTAATCCACTTGCAAACACATTTGTTCTCAAGATGATTAATGAATAAACTCGATAATTAAGCGAGCGATTAATCACTCCAACCTCACAGGCGCCGCCCCCGCTCCACGCGCGACGTCCACTCCTCCACATGGATCGGCGGTGGAGCGACTTCCCCCTCCACCGGCGCATCCACGTAAACATCCTCCTCCCTCGTGTAAACACAGCCATCAGTCTCCTTCCTCCTCGCTGTCTGCTCATCGTCAGCGCCTTCGTCAGAGGATTTTACCCCCTCTTCTGTTTTGTTTTTTTTATTCTTATATTTTCTTCCCTCTTTTTTCGTGTTATCTGATTTTCTTGTCTCTCTTTTCTAATTTTTCTCCCTCTTTTCTTCTTTCACCTAATTCCTTTTTCATCTCGTTCTTGCTTCCCCTCTCCACATTTTCCTCTTTTTTTATCTTTCCTCCCTCATTTCCTCCTGATTGTTCTTGTCTTTCTCTTTCTCCATCTTCCTCGTCTCCTCTTCTTTCCTCCTTTTCCTCCTCCCCAAAGGAAATTCCAGTCCCTTCCCGCGTCCCTTTCCAATCATCCACTTTTACCTCTATTTCCTCTTTTCCTCTTCCCTCCCCCCTTCCCCTTCTTTCTTCCCCATCCCCCTACCCTCAATTCCCTCCCCCTCATTGCACTTTTTTATCCAATATCACTGCCCCCTTACCCCACCCCCTACCCCTTATTCCACTCCCCCACACCCCCCTCCCTTTATCCCCCCT
Organism: Penaeus chinensis; assembly: GCF_019202785.1. Lineage (NCBI taxonomy): Eukaryota > Metazoa > Arthropoda > Malacostraca > Decapoda > Penaeidae > Penaeus > Penaeus chinensis. Next base: position 1,329,613 of record NC_061859.1, read on the forward strand.
TGTTCACCCTAATCCCTAGCCCTTATTTCATTCCTCTACTCCACCCCACTTTGATCCCAGCTCCTCCACTGCATTCCACCTATCCAAAACTCCACTCTTTCTCCCCTACCCACCCCAACTTCACCTCAAACCCTGGCCTTCTCTATCTGTTTCCCATCCCCTTCCTTCTCACTCCACCCCACTCTTCCTACCTTCACTCCACGCTCTCTGCCCCAACCCCTCGCCCCCACCCTTACCTTCATCCCTTCCCCCCACCCTTACCCCAATCGACACTCCAACCTTCCATCACCCTCCCCCTCTCTCTCACCCCTCACCTCCCCCTCCCCCCACAACCCTCACCCCAATCTCACCCTCTCTCCCCAACCTCAACCCCTCCCCCTCCAACTCTCACCCCCCCCGCTCTCCCCCAACCTCAACCCCTCCCCCCTCCAACCCCCCCCCCCCCCCCCCGCTCTCCCCCAGGGTACACGGCCGGACCCTTGAAAAGATTCGATCAGTCAGCGACCGGGGTTTTTTTGCGACAGGCTTCGTTGGGGATTAAAAGGCACCCGGAGATGGGGAACCTCACGCTCCGCCGCGGGTCACAGGCGCCACCGAGGAGACCTGGGGAGGAGGGGGTGGGGGAAGAGAAAGGGGGAATGGGGGAGGAGGAGGAGGGGGATGTGTCTAGGTTAGGGAGAGGGATGGGGGGTCATAGGGAGGAGGGGGTGGGGCAAGGGGGAAGAGAAATGGGGAATGGGGGAGGTTGAAAGGGGAGGAAGAGGATGGGGGAGGAGGAGGGGGATGTGTTTAGGTTAGGGAGGGGGATGGGGGGTCACAGGCACTTCAGAGGAGACCTGGGGAGAGAGGAATTGGGGAATGGGGGAAGAAGGGAGGAGGAAGATGGAGGACGAGGAGGGGGATTGGTTAGGGAGGGGGAGGGGACAGCGAGGAAACATGGGGAGGAGGGGGATGGGGGAAAGGGGAGGAGGAGGGGGTTAGAGGATTGATTGGGGAGGGGGGGAGGGGGTGGGGAACAAAGGTGTAGGTAGTGGGGAGTGGTTAGGGGGATGGGGACGGAGAGGTGGAAGGGAGGACACGGAGGAAGAGAAAAGGGAAAGAGAGCAAGGAAAAAAAGAGACAAGGGGTGAGGGAGAGAAAAAGAGAGGACTGGAGAGTGAAAAGAGAGAGTGGTAAAAGTGGGAAGTGGTGAAGAAGTGGGGAGGGGAGGGAGGGTAGGGTGTCGAATCAGAAAACGTTTATGATGGAGAGGGAGGGGGGCGGATGGAAATAAAGGAGATCATCATCATCATCACCTCATCATCATCACTATCATCATCACTATCATCTTCATCATCACCATCATCATCATCATCACCAATATGATCGCCACGATTATCATCAACCTCCTCCTCCTTATCGCCGTCTTCATCGATATCATCATGATTATTCTCGTCATCGTCATTACCATCACTATCATTATTTTCCTGCATTTCCTCTAACTTATCTTATTGTTATTCCTATTCCTTCTCCTCCTCTTCTTATTTTCCCTTCTTCTTTTTCTCTTCTTCTTCTTCTCTTTATTGTTCTCTTCTTCCTCCTCTTTCTTCTCCTTCTCCTCCTCTTCTTTATTTTTCTCGTCCTACTCTTTCTTCTAATCCTCCTCCTCCTCTTACTCCTTTTCCTCCTCCTCCTTGTCTTCATCATTATCATCACCATCATTAGCTTTACCGTCATTTTCCTCCTCCCCCTCCCCCCTCCTCCTCCTTTTCCTCCTCTTCATCATCATTATCATTACCATCATTATCATCACCATCAATATCATCACCATCATCACCATCATTATCCTCCTCCTCCTCCTCCTTTTCCTCCTCTGCATTTTCTTCATCATCATTATCATTACCATCATTATCATCACCATCAATATCCTCGTCTCCCTTTGCCTCCGTCTCTAGGCATTTCCGTTTAGGCCCCCAATGCCCCTAACGACAGAATGCCTTTTTATCACTAATTATTCTCTCGCACTCTTCCTCCGTAATTACATAGACATTATCACTACCAATAAGAACCATTTCTATTATTCGAAAGACATCAAGAAACGGAAAGGCTGGTCTAATGTTGCCAATGACAAGTTGCAGATTAACAGTTATGTTAATGAGATTGTAAACTTTTGAAAAAAAAAAAAAAAACGTTGTAAACTTTTGAATAAAAAAAAATAGAAAAGAACAGAAAAAAAAAATTGGTCGATGCAAAATCCCAAAATAAAAGAAGAAATTTATTTATTTATTTATTTTCCGCTTAGTGTTTTTTTTTTTGTTTAAGTAAACTGATAAATGAATAAATAATGATAAGAGTAGACGAATAATAGATAAACAGAAGAGGAACAATAGATAATAAAGATGGAATTGATTTAAGAGAATTATCGGTTCCAGTTGATGAATCTGGTGTTGTTTTATTCTCTCTTGGAATGATAATGGCGAAAGAGGGGAGAGAGAGTGAAAGAGAGAGGGAGAGGGGGGAGAAGGAGAGAGGGAGAGAGGGAGAGAGGGAGAGGGAGAGGGAGAGGGAGAGGGAGAGGGAGAGGGAGAGGGAGAGGGAGAGGGAGAGGGAGAGGGAGGGAGAGGGAGGGAGAGGGAGGGAGAGGGAGGGAGAGAGAGAGAGAGAGAGAGAGAGAGAGAGAGAGAGAGAGAGAGAGAGAGAGAGAGAGAGAGAGAGAGAGAGAGAGAGAGAGATGACGAAAAATATGGAAGAAGAGACAAAACAGAGAAGGAAACATGACAGACAAAAGGATAGGAAAGGTGAGGAAGCGAGGAGACAAAAAACAAGACAGGAAAACAGACAGACAGACAAAGTGATACATAGATACATCCAATAATGACAATAGCATGAGGTACTCGTGATCCTAATAATGGCAGCACCATCGGCCTCTACCTTCTAGCCCCTTCCTAATCCCCCCCCCCCTCCCCCCCGTCGCCATCTTGGCCTCGCGTGCTGAGACTTAACGTAATGTACTTTTTTTTGCACGCCAGGAAATTGTTGGAACACGTCCAGACTATCGACTGAGTGAGAAAAAAAATATAATGACGGAACCTATATACGTCTTGCCTACAACACGAAAGGTAGAAGATTGTGTCCAGAAAAGATGAAATATACGAGGTGCCTTTTTTTTCGGAAAATGGGGGGCAACATTCGTTATTTTCAATGTATTTTTCCTTCTTCGTTTCCCTATTATTCCATATTTTTTTTTTCTTTTTGCAGCCAAGACCAACGGGCGTAAATCTCAGATTTTATTTTCGGAAATGAAAATTTTCAAGAAGAACATTCTGCATACTGACGATATTCAGAGCTAGCCAAGCGTAGGTATCTTTCTGAATGAAAATACGGAGACAAAGAGAGCATTTTTATGGTTTAATTCCAAGTGACAGGAACCCGGAATGTCCTATCTTAATGTCGAGGTACTGGACAATACATTCATTACGTTAACGAAAGAAAGAAAGAAAAGAAGTCCAAAAACAAAAACAAAAAAAAAAAGAAATGAGAGAAAAAAAAGTGTGATTTTTTTATTTTTTTTAAATTTTGTTTATCCCCTCTTGAAATCATTCAGAAATGTGGAAGAGAAAAATACACGTTATTTTCTGTTGGATCGATCTTGTATATTTATTCATGTATGGGATGTATAGGAACATACCTTACCGTAGTTTCCATTCATGGGGTGTTCGATCGACTAATTCCACGGCTTCGAACCTCCTTCCGTAAAGTCCCATTCACAACTCAAAGGAGGGAGACGGAGGGAGAATGGGGTGGGGAGGAGGGGAGGTTGAAAGACGTGGGGAAGGGGAGGAGGGAGAGACGAGGTATATAGCTGGTCCCCGCCCGCAAAAGAGGAATTCGGAGTCGAAGCCAGTGTCAACCCTTCTTCGTTCGGATGAGTTCCCGTAAGGAGCGCAGCGAAATGCGATGCAGTTCTGCGGGTTTGCATAGAGTGTCTTTGTCCGATCGTGTGAGTTCGCAACGTGTGTTTATAACTTTGTACAAGTAGATTATGCAAATGTGCGCTAGAGTATGTCTTGATTCATTTTGTATGTCGACTTGTCTGTGCTTGAGAGATTATGCAAATCTGTATTTACAGACGTATACGCTTTCGCCCATGATTGTAAAATTCTCACGCTTACATTAAGAGACGTCTTTTCACACGATAACAGATCAGGTAAAAAAATCAGATGTATATTTATGCACTTTCTCGCAACTGCACGAAAGGTAAGGAAACCCCGACTTGTGCTCTCAGCTATCACTCGGAGATTTCTCTCAACCCTCAGAGATTAAATATTATTTTCGAAAAGTATTTTCCAACTCATCCCGGCGCGTTTCACCCACGTTTTGCCGCGAGGATGATAATTGCTACAGATTAGATGAGGAGAACACCGAATACTGACAATAAAAAAAATATACCAAAAAGACAAAAATGAAAAAAAAAGAGGAAAACATTTTGAACGAGGGCATCTAATGACGTTCGGCAAAAAAAAAAAAAAAAAAAACGAGAGAAATAAGAAGAAACATTAATTATGTGATTAAGAAGCCCGGAGCCGAGAGCGGGGCCAGTCAAGACTCGACTTGCCCAGTCACCAAGCCATTGTAAGGGCAGAGGCAGGTTAATGCCCGTCTCTCTGGCTCCTAAGGGCGAACGGCAACGGCTAGAGCATTATAGAAACGACCCTACGAACCGCGGAGGGTTTTACAATAACTTGTCTCTATGTATTTGTCTTGCATCGGTCTGCCTGAAGGTGGAATGGCGACATGGGAAAGAAAGGAGAATATTCTTATTATAGCCCACGATTGTGCAGCATGTATCTCGCTCCAAGTGGTCGGTAAGGGCTAGAGATGGCCTTTGTTCCAACCAGATATCGCCTTTAATGGACGTAGGCTTATAGGATCTGCTTCCAGGCCCTGTTTGTTCTTTATTCTGGCGAGACGGAAGTGTGAGGGGAAAAAGGGAGACCGGGGGAGGTAGGCTTAATGAGCGGCTAAGGCCATCTGTATCAATATGATCGTTTCTTCTGTGCGTTTCTTTCTCTGTCGGTCTGTCTGGCTGTTTGTGTGTCTGGCTGTCAATCTCTCTCTCTCTGTCTATTCATCTCTCTCTCTCTCTCTCTCTCTCTCTCTCTCTCTCTCTCTCTCTCTCTCTCTCTTTCTCCCACCCTCCCACCCTCCCTCCCTCCCTTTCTCTCCTTCTCCTCCTCTCCCTCCTTCCCTCGTTTACGTGGTGCAGCTTTACAAGGAGTGAAGAGCAGGGAGAGGGTTGAGAGGAGAAAGGGAAACAGGGAAGAGGAGATAATGCGATTATGGAAAGGCTGGGAATAGAAAACTTGGAGAGAAGAGAGAGGGTTTGGCACAGGGTGATCAGGGGAAGAGAGAAGAAGAGGAGGAGGAGGAGGAGGAGGAGGAGGAGGAGGAGGAGGAGGAGGAGGAGGAGGAGGAGGAGGAGGAGGAGGAGGAGGAGGAGGAGGAGGAGGAGGAGGAGGAGGAGGAATAGGAGGAGGAGAAGGAGAAGGAGGAAGAGTAGAAAGAGGAAGAGGAAGAGGAAGAGGAGGAGGAGGAGGAAGAAGAAGAAGAAGAAGAAGAAGAAGAAGAAGAAGAAGAAGAAGAAGAAGAAGAAGAAGAAGAAGAAGAAGAAGAAGAAGAAGAAGAAAAAGAAAAAGAAAAAGAAGAAGAAGAAGAAGAAGAGGTGGAGGAGGAAAAGGAGGTGGAAGAGGTGGTAGGAGGAATAGGAGGGGGAGCAGTAAGAGAAAGTGAAAGAGGTTGTAGGAGGAAGAGTAGGAGGGGGAGGAAGGAGACGGGGAAGTCGAGATGGAGGAGGTGGTGGGTGGCAGGAAATTAGGAGGAAGAGAATAGGGGATAAAGGAAAAGGAGGAGGTGGAGGAAAGGAAAAGGGATAGAGGATACAGATTGAATTGTTTGAAGAAGGAGGAGAAGAAAAAGGGAAGGAGAAAGAGGAGAACAAGAGGAGGAGGAAATACAAAATAAAAAATAAGAAGATAAAAAGCATAGAGAAGAAAGCGGACAAGAGAGAAAATAACAGAGAAGGTAGAAAGAGGGAAAGGGAAGAGGAGAACGATGAGATGGAAGGATGGCAGAAAAAAAACGAAAATAGAAAAAGGAAAAGATGGAAGCACAAACAGAGGAGGAGGAGGCCCGACGAGGCGGCTACAATAAATTCGATTGATCCATAGATTTCCGATCTCCGCCAGGCGCCCCTCAGGCGATTTAACAAGACCGTCTCCCGCCACTTGGCATATCATAATGACGCGCCGAGCTATTCATCCGTCCTTCCGTGTCGGTGTAGCGAGAACGTCAGAAAAAACCCTCTCTCTCGCTTTCTTTTGTTATTAAAACTCACCTGCTGGTCTTCTTATAGATTTTTTTCCTTCCTTTTTTCCCCCTTTCTCTCTTTTTTTTTTTTTTTTTTTTTTTTTTTCATTTTGGTAAAGGAAATCGCAAGTTTCGACCACGTGGTTCGGAGCTTCGAGTCGAGTGGTTCGGTTAATGAGTCGCGGACATGATGCGGTTCGTGTTCCGGTTCACGGATTTTGCGTTCACATGATTTGCGCTCGTTTCCCTTAGATATTTCCTGGAGTTTCTTCTTTTTTATTAACTCTTTTGTTGTTTCTCTTTTTGTTTTTTGTTTTTTATTGTTTTATTTGTTTATTTATTTGGGAGAGAGGGAGAGTGATTCGTCGTGTGTGCGTTGGCTTTTAAGAACGTTTATATGGAGATTGGAAGATTTGCGCTTGTTTTCCCTCGAATATTTTCTCGTGCTTTTATTTTCATTTTTAAACATCTTTTTAGGATGAGGGAGTGTTTATGCGAGGGAGGGGGCGTGGTTAGTGGTACGCGTTCGCTTTTAAGACTTGTTTATATGGAAATTACGCAAAGGAAGATTTGCTGTACCGTTGCTAATAGGTTTGTTTTATGTCTTTAAGTTAGCATTGTTATTTTGTTTCTTACACATGCGTAAAGCTATTGTTAGAGTCATTAACAAACACAAACAACATTGTCACGTGATTTGAATCCATTTCAGTATCTTTTTTCTTCCGTGTTACACCTGGATATAGCGTATCGTATTTATGAACATGTCAGATAACACCGTGTCATATCCGGATCTTTGCAACACCATAATTCCATGACACCACAACCCATGCACACTTTCCCTCGTGACACTGCTCCTCTCGCCCGCCATCTCGTCCTCACTGTCTCTTGGGGACACTGGACAAATTGCTACAGTCTGCCCCTCGGTTGTCCATTTTCTGTTTTTACATAAAGGGAAAATAAAAGCAATTACAATACTTCACTTTACCCTGCTGTGTGTTGTACAGCTCAGGCTACAGCGACTGTTCTGCTGCACGATATTTCAGCACCTTTTTGTACCGTGGCCGGGACTAACAGCTGGTGTTCTTGTGTTCCTTTTCTGTTCTCCATGTTCTATTCTGTTCCTCGTTTTGCATGTTCATCCTAAACGCGTGTTCGAAAGGGTGCTCTTCCTTGCACATTGTTTCTGCTGTCTGGTGTTGCTTTGAATATTTCTTTCGTCTGGGATATTTTGCTTGTACAATGCAGTATTGCAATAAATTATATTAAAAATTCTTTTGTAGATATTTCCTCTCACTTTATGCATATTAAGTCTACATTTTCTTCTAATTAAGTGCATGTTAGATATATATAAATATATATATATATATATAAATAACTATATATAATTTTCTGAATGTTGTATAGATGGTAACCTCAGTACCTGTCAAATAATTCACTTAATTTCCTTCCTTTGTATTTCTTGTATGTGTTATTTAATACAGTTAGCTCGAGACAGTTTAATACAGTCAAGTTCATTATTCTAAAATGTTCTAGTATGCAATTAACCTTTACCTGTTGCACTCTTTCTACCTCGTAAAAACGTAAATATTGAGAACTAATACTTATGGGCCATTTGTGTTTTACTTATTGCAAGGCTGAACCTTTGCAGTTGCAACTTATAAAATATTTTCGTTGCATTTATTTTTTGCAGTTGATACAATGCTCATTTTTTTTCTTCTGAAACACCCAACGTCAATAAAGATTTAAATTTATTATTGCGTTATTGTATCTATTTTATTTTTATTTTTTTTATAATTCTTTGATTTATGACTCATTCTCTTTTCATTAGTCGAGTTGCACTGATAACGATAATGATAATGATGACATTTTTGGTAGTAATCGTTATCATAATATCAGTCATAATAATAATGATAAGAATAAGGATAATGATAACAATGATAATAATGATGATGATGATAATGATAAGGATCATAATGACAATATAATGACAATGGTAATAATAATAATGATAATGATAA
>NC_061859.1:1342975-1357975 GCF_019202785.1 Penaeus chinensis
GACTGGATTTATCACCCTCTCCGAAGAATTATATTAAAAAAGAAAAGAAAAAAAAGAGGAAGAAAAGAGAAAATATCGAGGTACAAACGTAGGCGAACGAGAGATGAAAGTGAAAGGGTCCACATCACCCTCCTTTTTCTCCTCCCTCTTTCTCAAACACATTGCAAATGCAACAAGACACACCAACACCCAACCAAACACAATGATCATTTCACCCTCACCATCTATAATGGAGATCTCTACACCAATCATTATCTTCCTATCAGCTGATATATTGCACCGGTGTTGAATCGACGTCCCCGGGCTGCCTCATGAGCGCGGAGTCCAGGAGTGAGAGTGAGCGCGGGGCCAAGGGAGCTCCACCCATGACCATATTCCGACGGCCGGCTCTGGCTCTCCCTAAATGCAGCCAGTCCTTCACCCTTGCGCGCTCCACCCTTCTCCCTTTTCTCTCCCCCTTCTTTTGATCTCCCTCGTTTCTCTTTATTTGTTGTATTTTTTCTTGTTTGTTTTTGTCTTCTTTTACATCTGGGCTTTCTTCACTTTGCATCTTCTTTTCATTATCCTAATTCTCCTTCTCTCTACCTCATTTTCTTTTACTGATAGTTTCCTCCTTCTTCTCCTCCCCCTCCTCTTCCACCATCTCTTCATACTTCGTCCCCTCTTTCTCCACCATCTCTCCATCCTCACCCATGCAATAACCCCCCCCCCCTCCTCCCTTCCCCCTCACGACTTGGAAGGAGGCAAGAAGGAAAGACGAAGAGAAAGGAAGAGGGGGGAGGGGGGAACTATAAATCCTCTCCCTGAATATCGACCACTCCTCAACACCTGGTCGAGGCGTGACCCTATGCTTAACGTTTGCGACTCCGATCAAACTGTGTACGACGATCCATAGAATTGAAATGTTGTCGACTATCTTCCCGTCTCACGCTACCTTTATATCACTGAATCGTTCTTAGTACACAAGACCCCTTCGATAAGTTATTAAAACATCCTACGATCATCTTTTCCTTCCCTTTATATCATGGCCTCGTTCTTAACCTACGGAATCCATTCGATAAACTGTGAAATACATCCTTCGTATCCTTGACAGATCAAATTATAAAATATCCTTCGCATTCTCAGAAGACAGGCGATGACACATCCTTCGCATAATTATCAAAAAAATAAAAAAAATAAAAAGAAAAATAGGGATATCTTTGTACATGCGCTCGAAGGTCAAGGAAGTGGCTGCTCCCGTCTTACGTTGGGGCTGTGTACAGTGTGGTGTTATATGCTAAAGGTGTGGGACGACGGGGAATATATTTATATATATCATTTATCATTATTTTATGAAGGTAAGGTCTTGTTGTGTGTAATAGGAAGAGGGAGGAGAGAGAGGGAGCGGGAGAGGGAGAGGTAGGAGGAGAGAAGGAGAGAGGGAGGGATTAGGAGGAGAGAATAAGAGAGTGAGAAGGAGACGGAGATGTAGGAAAGGGAGTGGGAGGAGAGAGGGAGAGAGCGAGGGAGTAGGAGGAGAGAGAGAGAGAGGGAGAAGGAGACGGAGATGTAGGAAAGGGAGAGGGAGTGGGAGGAGAGAGGGAGAGAGAGAGGGAGTAGGAGGAGAGAGAGAGAGAGGGAGAAGGAGACGGAGATGTAGGAAAGGGAGAGGGAGGAAGAGAAAGAGCAGTTTGCAAGGTGTGAGATGAAAAATTATAAATATTCTATGTTATTGTATTTTTTATATATCATATAACTTTTCCCATGCATGACACGGAGAGAGAGGGAGAGAGGGGGGTGGGGAGTGGGTACAGAGACACATACAATCATACAGACAAACAGAAAGAAAGAAAGAGAAAGACAGACAGACAGACACAGACACTATGGACAAGATATGTGTTGAGAAGAGGGGGAACACCCAACCACACTTCCATCTCTCTATCATAATCATTTCTTAAGCTGCTCTCTCTCCAAGCATAACACGAACGCACAACACATGGTAGGTGTATTCTGCGAGGCAAGTTTTACCTCCTCATGACCTGCCTAAACATCACTCAGCATAAATATCCGTTTGCATGTGAGGTCGAAGGACTTGTAGCGATTCTGAAGTGAGGGAGTGGGGGGAGGGAAAGAAGGAGGGACGGAGGGAGGGACATAAAGCAAGGGGAAGAAAGAGGGAGGGATGGGGGAGGGAGACAGGAAGGGAAGGAGGGAGTGAGGGAAAGGAGTGAGGGATAAAGAGAGAGAGGGAAAGAAGGAGGGAGGAAGGAAGAAAGGGAAAGAAGGAGGGAAAGAAGGAAAGAAAGGGAGAGCGGGATGGAAGGAGGGGAGAAGGAAAGAAGGAGAGAGATAAAGAGGAGGGGTGGGGATGAGGGAGAGAGGGAAAGAAGAAGGGAGGGAGGGAGAGGGAGAGGGAGGGCAGGAGGGAGAGAAGGAAAGAAGGAGAGAGATAAAGAGATCGGGGTGGGAAAGAGGGGAGGAGAGAGTGAAAGAGGGAGAGAACGATAGATGGAGAGATGGAGAGAGGGAGGGAGGGAGAGAGAAAGTAAGGAGAGCCAAGAGGAAAATGAAAGAGGGAGAGAAAAATGAGGTAGGAAAGACAGAAATAAATGAGAGAGGGAAAGAATGAGATAAATAAACAAAATCAACAAACAGCAACTATATCACACGAAAACGATACCACAAAACCCACACATTGTTACAAAAAAATAATAAAATAGAATAAAAAATAGGCATTTTCTCAGTTACAAGATGGGTCGAGAGATACAGTCGCTCGGTCGACCCCATTACCTGTTGTGGGTCATCGGCGGTCACCTGTGCTGGTGTCGGGTGCCTGGGGTTGTGTTTGTTGTTGTTGCTTTGCTGTTCCGTTGTTGTTTGGGTTTGCTTCCGTTGTCGTTTTGTTGTCCTGGATTTTTTTGCTGTTGTTGTTGTTGTTTTGTTTCTTGATGCTGTTGTTGTTTGCTATTGTTTTATCGGTGTTTGGCCTTGCTTCTGTTGTTCTATTTCTTGGATTTTGTTGTTGCTGTTGTTGGTTGGTTGTTTCTCGATGTTGATGCTGTTGCTGTTGTTGTTTTGGCTTGCTTTTGTTGTTTTGTTGTCTTGATTTTTCTTGTTGTTGTTGTTCTTGTGTTTTCTTTGTCTTAGAATTGTTTTCTGTTATTTGTTGTTGTTGTTTCTTTGTCTTCAATTTTTTCTGTTATTTGTTGTTGTTGTCTAGCTGTCCCTCCAGTCGTTATTTTTGTAACCTTTTGAGTTTGTATATAGTCGTAGTTGTAGTTATTGTTACATTCTGCTACATTCCTTCCTTCGCTGATTCACTGTCACAAAGTATATCGGGACAGTGATGTTACGTCATTTATCGACACCACGAATCTCTCGCCTTTTGTCATATCTCTCTGTCTCTCTGTCTATCTGTTTATCTATCTCTCTCTGTCTGTCTCTATCTTACTGTTTGTCTGTCTCTATCTATTTATTTATATGTCTGTCTATCTTACTATCTATCTCGCTGTCTATGTATACAAATATATACATTTCTATCTATCTATTTTTCTGTCTATCTATCTATATCTTATTATCTCTGTCTGTCTATCTAGCTCTGCCTATGTATCTATTTATCTATCTATATGTCTATTCATGTACCTTCTTTATCTCTATCTGTCTATCAATCTATCTCTATCTAACTCTCTATCTCTCTCCCGCGGTGTCTATCGTGTATCATCTCAAAGTCTGTTGAATTTTCCAACTTAAGGCAAACTAAAAAGAGCATGAATGAAGCTTACAAATTTTAAATCAATGCAAATCACATTTAATAATGTCACAAATGCATTCTCTTTTATACTTTTTTTTCATACAGCTTAGTCATTTGCCCTATTCATTTTATGCTAAATTCGTGAATTACATTTTCATGATATATCTTCATCAGAATTGACAGCTTTGTAATTCACCAGAATATATGCAGTTTGTAATTTAGTAGAAATTGTGTTATCGAAGCGTAAATTACATAACTTGAAATGTGGAATTATTCGTTTTCATCCATATATATATTTTTTTTATATTTTACAATCTGTAGTTTTTATGGTTTTCAAGTATTAATGAATAACTTTTTTTTTTTTTTGGTTTTATCCTAGTTAATTTGCATATCTTGGCATCTTCTAACATCCTTATTACAATTTAAAGTTAACAAAATTTTCATTTAATGGTGTGGTGATAAGGACTATTATGAAAAGTTTGTCGTGTCCAAGGCAAATAAGGTAAAGCTAAATTAATTTTATCATTAATAACTTTAGTAATACGATGTTTTAAAAGACTTGTTTTCGATCTCCGCGCGGGAGGCAGAGTTTACAGTCACGACGCTCATGTTGTCGAGTTCCATTCCAGAGAAAAAAAAAAGAATGGAAGAAAAAAATAATTATGAAAATGAATAATTTCTTTAAAAAAAAGCCTCTGAATCGTTACATTTCACTAATAGAAAGTCTCTGATTAATTAGATATTAAACAATTTAATCTTTCATAAAAATAATATTTAGATGAATATATAAATAGACAGATAGATAGATAGATAGATAGATAGATAGATAGATGAATAGATAGATGGATAGATAGATAGATGAATAGATAGATGGATAGACAGATAGATAGATGAATAGATAGATAGATAGATAGATAGATGAATAGATAGATGGACAGATAGATAGACAGATAAATGAATAGATAGATAAATAGATAGATAGATAAATAGATAGATAGATGAATAGATAGATGGATAGACAGATAGATAGATTAATAGATAGATAGATAAATAGTTAGATAGATAGATGAATAGATATATGGACAGATAGATAGATAGATAGATAGATGAATAGATAGATACATAGATAGATAGATGAATAGATAAATAGATATATAGATAGATGAATAGATAGACAGATAGATAGATAGTTAGATAATTATATACATAGATAGATAGATAGATAGATAGTTAAATAGTTAGACAGATAGACAGATAGATAAATAGATAGATAGATGATAGATAGATAGATGAATAGATAGATAGACAGACAGGACTCTCTCGATAACACAAACACACCATATCAAAGCGTCGACGCGTGTAACGGCGAAGGCACTGCTGGTCGTCCCTGCTCCCGCGTCCCTGCTGTTCACTGCTGCACTGCTGTCGACGATAACTCTGTGGGAATGTTTGTGTACAGCTGGAAAATGTGAATTAGGAACTGGCTTTTTATTTATTTCTTTTGTCTTTTTTATTATTAATGTTTTTTGGTGGGGGGGGGGAGGTGGTTAGTTATTTTGGTATGGTTTTGCTTGATTTTTGGTATAATGGTGTTTTTTCTTTGATTTTATTTGTTGTTGTTTATCTGCCTGTTCGTTTCATTTCGTTATTTCTGCTACTTATTTATTTGTGTTTAGTATATTCATTTGAGAGAAGATCGAATTGTACGATACATGGAGATATTTGAACTTTAAGAAACCTTTTTTCTTTCATATTTCTAAAGTATCTGTTTATGGATATTTTTTTTAGCAAAGTAACCGACGTGTATTTAAGTAGGAACAGAAAGCGATTTTTTTCCCACACTGTTGCACGCTAACCCCCAAGCATAAAGGAAAGAGAGAAGGAGGGAGTTAAGAAGTGGAGAAAAGGACAGAAGAGGGAAAAGAAGAGAGAGAAGGAGAGATTGAAAGGAGAATTTGGGGAAAGGGGGAGAGAAGGAGAGAGTGAAAGGAGAATTTGGGGAAAGGGGGAGAGAAGGAAGGAGTGAGAGGGGAATTTGGTGAAGAAGGGGATAGATAGGACGAGAAAAAAGAGGAGGGATAAAAAATTGGAATGGATTGGGAGAGGGAGAGGGAAGGAGCGACAGAAAAATAAATGGCGAATGAGAAAGAAGAAAAGAGAAAAAATAGGTAGGGAAATTAAAAAAAGAAAGAAGAAATAAAGAGAAGAAAAGGAGACGAAGGTGAAGAAGTGGTGGGGGGAGGGGAGGGAAGGAGGGAAGGGGGCATAGGAGAAGGTGGACAGGGGAAAGGGGAGCGTAGGAGTGGAGGAGAAGGAAGGAAAGGGGGGGGGGGGGGGAGGGACACGGTCGGCTGGCCACCTTTCTCCTCCCCCTCCCCCCTGCCCCCCCCCCCCCCCCCCCCCCCTCACCCCTCCGTTCCTCTCCCGCTCCCAAATATTGTTTCTCCGCAGCACTTTTAAGATCTCTCTCTCAGTCGTAAAAGCCAAGCGGGACCCGCTCTTCGGTTCATGCATTGCAATGTTAAGTCCCTTTTGCAGCTCTGGTTTGCAATGCGAGTGCAACACAGTCTTTCGCTCGCGTGCAAGATCTGTTTCGAGATAAAGGTTTCACTGCTCCCTTGCAAAATGACGGCGGAATTTCCGTTTCAAGTGCGTTTTATGGATGGTTTTAAAGGAGATGTACATGTGTGTTTGTAAATATATATATATATATATATATATATATATATATATATATATATATATATATATATATATATTGAGAGAGAGAGAGAGAGAGAGAGAGAGAGAGAGAGAGAGAGAGAGAGAGAGAGAGAGAGAGAGAGAGAGAGAGAGAGAGAGAGAAATATATATATATATATATATACATATATAAATACAGTCTTTTTCTTTTTCTTCCTTTTTTTTTCCTTTGCTGGATATTTATCCTTGATAATTTATGGGAGTTTCCATTTCAAAAGCTATTTTTAGATGGTATTATGCTGCATATGTTTCTTTCCTTACTTACTGGAATTTCCATTTTTCAAAAGCAAATTAATCACTGGTTTATGTTGTTAATTTTCTTTTCTCATATCAAGGGCAGTTTATAGATGGATTTTGCTGGATATTTCTCTGTTTCTATGTTTTTTTCTTTTTTTTTTTTCATGACGCGTGTGGTTTTAAGGAAGCAAACGTCTGATCATTTTACTTTCGACATTGTAAACATTATCTCGTATTTACTTTTATATATTTTTTCTTCTGGTCTTTGAATTCTCGTTTTCCCTTGTTAACATGGATGATTTTCTCTATTTATATATCTTTAAATAGTTTGGGTATAATTCTTCGGCGATATTACTGATACTCCGTCGATAGTTAAGTCTCCCCTTTACCCTTCCTTCCCCTACCCCCTATCTCCTCTCCCCTCCCCATTCCCTTAACCTACCCTATTCTACCTTACCCCTGTCATATCCAACTCTGGCCTTCCCTCCTCTCCTTCCCCAGCCCCACATTCCCCTCCTCTCCTTCCCCAGCCCCACATTCCCCTTCCCTCCCCACCCACCTCCTCCACTCCCCTACCCTTCCTTCCCCTCCCCTCCCCACCCACCTTCTCTCCTCCTATCCCCACCTCCTCCACTCCCCTCCCCTCCCCTCCCTTACCCATACACTGCCCAACCCAACCTTCCTTCCATCTCTATATCCGTGTGAAATATGAGCCCAGCGTGTATAGAACAACACAGTGTTATACCCACGTACCTGCCATGCCAAATTATACCCTGTGGCTCTCACTCCCTTTGCCTACTACCTGTCATGCATTCCTCATGACACCTTGCATGATAATGTCAATGCGCACTTGTTGCATCCAGACTAAGGGCTTGGGAACCGGTCTTCTTGATTGCATGCGAGAGAGAGGGGCCGATAAAGAAAGGGAGAGGGAAAGAAAGATAAAGAGGAGTGGAAGGGAGAGATAAAGAGAAGGAGAGAGAGAGGAAGATAGGGAAGAGAAGAGAGGGGGAAAGTTAAAGAGAAGGAGTGAGAGGGAACGGAAAGATAAAGTGGAGAGAGAGAGAGAGAGAAAGAGAGAGAGAGAGAGAGAGAGGGAGGGAGGGAGGGAGGGAGGGAGGGAGGGAGGGAGGGAGGGAGGGAGGAAGGGAGGAAGGGAGGAAGGGAGGGAGGAAGGGAGGGAGGGAGGGAGGGAGGGAGAGGGGGAGAGATAGATAGATAGAGAGAGAGAGAGAGAGAGAGAGAGAGAGAGAGAGAGAGAGAGAGAGAGAGAGAGAGAGAGAGAGAGAGAGAGAGAGAGAGAGAGAGAGAGAAAGAGAGATTGAGAGAGAGAAAGAGAATGAGAGAGAGGGAGATAAAGAGCGAGAGATAAGAGCGAAAATAATATAAATAATGAGAGGGAGAGAGAAAATGAGAGATAGGAGAAAAAATAAGAGAAACGATGAGAGAGACAGAGAAGAAAAGAAAAAGAGAAAAGAAAGAAAGAGAGAAAGACCGAGAGCGTCACGCATTGGCTGCGTAAAGTGTTGTCTAGCCTGGCATGGGTGTCAGGTGTCACGACACCCTTACTCCTCAGCTTGTGTGTCAACCTCCCACCGGTAGTGCCGGATCAGAGCGTCACTGTACCTGCAGAGGGAGGAAAGAGTTACCTCACTAAACTCACTATAAAAAAAAAAAAAAAAAAATCGTGGAATATTATGAAAACCAAACTTAAAAACGTTAATTTATTTTTTTCTACCTTTCTCTCTCTCTTTCTTTCTTTCTCTTTACGGAGCTGTATTATCTATGAATATATTTAAATAGTTTGTATCAGTACTATTATGGGGTTATTTATATTATTAAATCATTATATAGCCAGCCTAGACGAACCTACCCAGAGGGTGTTAGTGTAATAGAAGCAACACTAAGATATATAAGATATATCGTGGTGACTCTGTATCTGGTGCTTAGTAGATCTGAGTGGAGGAAAATGAGGGAGAGGGAGAGGGAGGAAAATGAGGGAGAGGGAAGGAGGGAAAGTGGGAGGGAGAGGGAGGGAGGGAAAGAGGAAGAGCGGGCGAGGGGGAGAGGGAGAGGGAGGGAAAGAGGGAGTGAGGAAAGGGGGGAAGGAGGAAACTGGGAGAGGGAGAGGGGGAGAGAGGGAGAGCAGGCGAGGGGAAGAGGGGAAGGGGGAGAGGGGTAGGGGGAGAGGGGTTGGGGGAGGGGGAGAGGGGGAGGGGGAGAGGGAGACGGGGAGAGGGGGAGGGGGAGAGGGAGGGAAAGAGAGAGAGAGAGAGAGAGAGAGAGAGAGAGAGAGAGAGAGAGAGAGAGAGAGAGAGAGAGAAAGGCCCAAGAGAGAGAGAAAGAGAAAGGAGAAAGAGAGTAAGAACATAGAAAAAATAACCATACAAAAAAGAATAAAGAAAGACAGAGAAAGAGGCAAGAAGTGGAAAATCGACTTTGAGAATGGTTGCGTACAATCACTCAAAAAAAAAAAAAAAAAAAAAAAAAAAGAGAGAGAGACAGAAAAAAAAACGGAACGGACGCGGCTCAAGGGATTCGGTTGGCACGGACCAATGCATCCCGAAATATACACGTGTATGCTCATTAATGCAAGTTCTTTCGGGGTTCACTGGTTCGGGGCCAAGTAGGTTCACATGAGCTGTGTTCGAACCTCTGGGAGTGACTGAACAATGCTAATGATAATTTCATGTCCTTTTTAAAGTCGCTTTTGCAACTGCGTGCTTTTCTGTGTAAAAACTAAATAACTATATTATTTATTTTATTCTCTATTTAAACTTTTGAATAAGAACTAATTCACCATACTATATATAATATATACTATGTTTCTTTAAACAATTTCACTATAATATGTATTTCATAACCACGTTTATTTAAACTTGTTAATAAAACCTAGTTCACTATATTACATATTATATATTTGTTAATTTAAACTTGTGAATAAAACCAAATTCACCATATTATATATTTTATACATTACGCTTTATGCAAACTTGTACATAGAGATATACTGAATTATGAACTATACTTAACTGAATTCACTCTGGTAGCTCGTGTTTGACCGGTGAACACAAAGAAAAGCCAAATAATGAATGGCCTTTTTATTTAACCGTTGAGAGGGAAGTCAAAATAATTTACGGACGCTTATCTAGAGTAATGATATTTTTAACAGTGATGCTGATTATGATGCTGATAAATAATTATGATAGTATGGTAATAAAATTAGCAATAACAATAAATAAGCCATAACATCGACAATACGAACAAAACAATAAAATATTGATAAAAAAAGTACATCATACATTAATGTAAGTATCCAAATTTAAATTATAAACATTTAACGTCGGACTATAGTCTAAAACGGATTCAGAAATCAGTGACATTTCCATGATGCAAACGCCCCCCGTGAGAGTCATCAGTCATACAAGAGATGAGTTTTGCACAGAGATGATGAAAGGCCGATATAACACATATTTTAATTTGCTTGCGCAAGTAATGGATGTGTGATTTATGACCGATATGTATATATAAAAAATAAAGGCATGGAAAAGATTACATGTTGAATGAGCTTGTGTTTGTGTGTATGTGTTCGCCCGGGAGCGTGTCTGTGTGCGAATATGTGTATGTGTTTTTTGCGTGTGTACGGAGCCATGTCAATATGTGCGCGTTTGTGTCCAACGTGGCTATGTGTTTGTGTATAAACCGACAGAGTGTATATATGAATGTTTTCTTTTTCATCTCTCTTTCCCTCTGGCTTTCATACCACCATGAATACAATCAAATATTAGCCCAACGAAATACGTTTGATATTTCTGCAATATGTGAAAAAATATATTTTTTTCTTTAAAACAATTGAATATCTGTTATCACATGACATACCTAGTGGATTTTAACTCCCCTTTGCTGCGTGTGTGCACATATGTATGATAAACAATATTGAATTTAAGCCACTTCTCTTTACATTCTGGACGCCCAATGCTAAAAAGGAGAAAATGTAGCGCATTTCGCTATACAAACACAGGACACTTCGCTAGAAATTAAACATACGGTGTTCTCCAATTCAAAACTATTGTAGCTTCGCGTTGAAATTTTGACAATGTACACATTTTCATTCTCCGATGACTGTGTAGATAATCTAATGAAAAATGGTGTGTAATCATTTACAGTTTTAATCGACAAGCATAATTCATTTTTTTTTCTGTCGGGTTAGCCCACACATAACTTTTTTTTATTTATTTTTTTATTTTTTTAGAAACTATACCACTCTAATATGTTACTAAAACATCCCTACGTGAGTCTCCCTTTTACATTATTCTTTTTTTTTTTTTTTTTTTTTTTTTTTCTTTTTTTTTTTTTTTGAAATATCGTTTAAATGTAATCTAAGGCTGGCGGTTTTTATTTCGCTGTATTTTGTTTTGGGCGTAGGAATAGTGTGTGGCAAATCTGGAGTTTTGGACTACACGGTTTGTCGTTCTTCAGAAATATTGCAGATTGGTTTGGTTCACTGAAAATATACCATTTATTCTAAACGTTTTGTGATACTTCTCTCTCTCTTGGCTATACACTCTTTCTCTTTCTCTGTCTTTCTTACTTTCTTTCTTTTTATTCTCACCTTCTTGCTTTGTTTTTCTTTGTTCTGTCTTTCTCATTCAAAATTGATTTTTTTGTATCCGTTTCTCACTCTGTCTGTCTGTCTGTATGTCTCTGTCTGTCTGTCTGTCTGTCTGTCTGTCTGTCTGTCTGTCTGACTGTCTGTCTGTCTGTCTGTCTGTCTGTCTGTCTGTCTGTCTGTCTGTCTGTCTCTCTCTCTCTCTCTCTCTCTCTCTCTCTCTCTCTCTCTCTCTCTCTCTCTCTCTCTCTCTCTCTCTCTCTCCCTCCCTCTCCCTCTCCCTCTCTCTCTCTCCCTCTCTCCCACTCACACACTGTTCTAATACCCTAATATATCACATAATATTAACTCTTAATTATAACGTCCGCTTTCCATCCCTCCGTAAATTAGAAAAAAAAGTGTAATTTTATTATCTGTGGAACTTGAAACTCCAGTCTTTCCATTTTGAACTTTGCATTTCGAGTGCAAACGCGGTTGCAAATTAGTGCCTTGTGCAATATGTACATTGCCTCTGGCGGTTTGCTGTGAGTGCTGCGTGCAAGAAAGGCAAAAACAAAATTAGTATTTATTTCGGGTTCCGCGTAGTTTCAAAGGCTCTTCTGTGGTATTATAGAGAGATAGTACCATATAGCGGATCCTAGTATGTGTTATAGATACATAGGCCTATAACGGAGCCTGATTTCGAATTTTATCGTATTATAGGATCAAGAATGGTATTATCTTTATGTATAGGATCTTTATACGGGATTCTATATAGATTAAAAGGGTCTAGAATACTATTTTTGATATATATTTAACGTTTTGAATGGGTTTGACCTGAGTTGGATCCGAATTATTTTAATTAATTAAATGCACCGTGATTAATGAAGGGCTGTAGTTTCTCTCTCTGAATTAGCTATTGTTCAAGTATTTTAATTTATATTTTAGTTATTTAGTTTTTTTCTCATTTCTTACTTGTGTTTCCTTTGTCTTTTCTCAGTGGACGTATACATTTTTTTTGCGTAGGTTATGCTAAGTGAACTTCTGATAAATTGACTTCTTTTAAAGAAATACAATTCGCATAGATTTATATTGGTTGCAACTTCGGAATTCAAAGACAAAAAAAAAAAAAAAAAAAAAAAAAAAAATCACATGATATTCAAACATTTGAATTTTATTTAGATTAGACAAAGATACCACCCCCCCCTCCCCCCACCACATAAAAAACTCAAAACTTTGTGGTAAAAATGCATCAAGCGATAACATGCATACTAACCACTAACATTAATCTTACTGGAATGTAACCATTAACAAGACGCTTATGATATCATTATTTACATTAACTTCGTTTGACGTTCTATCTCGCTCATTTATTCTATTCTCTTTGAACCTTTTCTCTTTTTTGGGTGGGGGAATGCGGAAATCCAGATGAAAAATAAACGTATATATATATATATATATATATATGTGTGTGTGTGTGTGTGTGTGTGTGTGTGTGTGTGTGTGTGTGTGTGTATGTATGTATGTATGTCTCTGTGTGTGTGTGTATATATATATATATATATATATATATATGTGTGTGTGTGTGTGTGTGTGTGTGTGTGTGTGTGTGTGTGTGTGTGTGTGTGTGTGTGTGTGTGTGTGTGTGTGTGTGTGTGTGTGTGTGTGTATGTGTGTGTATGTATGTATGTATCGTGATGGTAAAATCAAGCCTAATAAGCTTCTAGAAATTACAAAGTGTGAAAACCAGGGATTCACGATAACGGCGCGTGTGGCTCTGGGCAAAAATGGCTTCAAATGACCTAATTTAACCTCGGGTCATTATTAGCCTGCAGTGTAATGGGGGTGGCCAGGCTCATGAATATTTATTTTTCTTTTTTCTTTTTTACCTTTCGTTTTTTTTTTTTTTTTTTTTTTTTTTTTTTTTTTTTAGGTAACGAATGTTGGGATTTTTTTCAGTCTTCATTTGCGCTGAAAGTCGGTTGATCATTATGGTGCATTTGGGTCGGTCTGTATATGTTAGTTAATGTCTGTTTGTGTGTATGTGTGTGTGTGTGTGTGTGTGTGTGTGTGTGTGTGTGTGTGTGTGTGTGTGTGTATGTGTGTGTGTGTGTGTGTGTGTGGAGAGAGAGAGAGACTTTATGGTTAACTTTTACTTGACTTTCGAGTTGGGTTTAATCTGATGCAAACATTTTGAAAATATGATTGATTTACTGCAGAAACAAACATACAAACTGACAGACAGACAGATAGATAGACAGACAGACAAACAGATAGACAGATAAGCAGACAGATAGTCAGACAGACAAGTAGAGAGACAGACAAGCAGGCAAACAAACAAACAGACAGACAGACAGAGACAGACAAACAAACAAACAGGCATACAGATAGACAGACAGACAAACAAACAAACAAACAGACAACAAAGTAAATAAATCAGACAAAGAAAGTGAAAAAAGAAGACAAGGCATGTATATTTCGCACGTACCCTCAACCCGTCCCCCACTTGACACTTGACGCCATACAGAAGGGCTTGTGGTGACGCCCCTGAGCTATGGTGAACGTCCTTCGCGAAGCCACAAGCATCCTGAAGGCGCCAGGCACGATCCTGCGCGGTGTTGATAACATTCATTTTACGAGGGTATGGGTGGATGTGATTGTGAATGTACTTTGATGTCATTTTAAGTGTGATGTGAGTGTACGTTGATGTTCTATGGGATGTGATTTAATGTAGGACTACGTTGGTGTTCTTTGAAGTGTAATGTGTGATGTGATGTACTTTGATGTTATCTGAAGCGTGATGTGAGTGTGCTTTAATGTTCTCTTAAGTGTATTGCGAGTGAATGTATTCTGATGCTTTATTTAAGTGTGATGTGATGACTTTTGTGTTATTTTAAGTGTGAGGTGAATGTCCTTTGGCCCCTAAAGTGTGATGCGATGTTCTCTGATGCTATTTTAAGTGTGATTTTAATGTATTTTGATACTTTATTAAGCGTGAAGGAGAAGGAAGGAGTGTACTTCGATGTTCTCGGAATTGTGATGTCGGAATTAAGTGCGGAGTGTGAACGCGTAGGGAGCAGATGTGTGTGTGAAAGCGTGGGATATAGCTATATATTTATATAAAATTATAGACGGTTTTAGTGTGAATAGGCCTACGGGCGCTAACTGCGAGTGTGAACGGAAGTGGTGCCGATATATGGTACAGGAAATACAAAATCAGAATGATTGACGCCTGCCCTTCAATGATAAAATCAAAGTTCCAATCTATTATATACTTATCATTCCGGCCCCGTCGCCATGACAACAGAAAATTGCAGTGGCTACATAAACGACCTTCATTCATCAGACATGGGATCAAACACGATGCAGAACATATTCCTATTCTTTTTTATCGAACGAACTACGTCATCGGTGCCCATATATGTAAGAATAATGTTTAGCTTCCTCTTGCACCCTTAAATTATACTGTCAGAAGCATATCACGACGACCCTGTAAACTCTCCTTGTGCTGAGGCATCACTACACTGTATATGTTTATTACGTTATGATCTTACTGTACTTCCGTCCTGGTTTTACGAGAGGGGGGGGGGGGGGGCTGTGGTGACGCTGTGGTGAGGGAGGCAGCCGTGGTCATCACAAGCGAGGGGATTTGAGCCATAAATGTCCGTGGAATTTGCCTTGTTCTAATGCTGTGGTTTTTTTT
>NC_061859.1:1365475-1370475 GCF_019202785.1 Penaeus chinensis
TCCTTTGTAATATCACAATAATAATTCGTACATTATAAGATATTTTGTATATAAACTTTTTGTATTTTAATTATTTTAATTAAGATATCGCAAGAGGAAATTGCATATAGACTCGAAATTTAGCAAATTCAAATTTCAATCAGTGGTCTTTTAATTAATATTTTATTATCATTATCTCTTGCCATTTTTATTGCGTTTTTTTACCTTTTAGTCATTAAAGTTGTAAAGGTTTAAACTGCAAAAAGGAAATATCTTTATTATGTGATATTTCTTTCATTATTTTACTTTACTCATCTATTTATTCATCCATCTGTGTATATATTTATCCATTTATTTATCCATTCATTGTTTATATGTATATTATTTATTCATTCTTTATTTATTTTTTATTTATCTATGATAGGGATCATTTACTATTATACTCTTTTATTTATTATTTATTATTATAATAATAAGTATCATCATAATTCTTTATTTATTTATTATGTTTTAAAATATATTCATATATACGTATAAGAGTAATTCCTTTGTAACAGTGATACGGAAAGCGACGAGGCTTAATTAACCATCGAGGCCATTAGTACAGAACGAACGACACTCGTAGTTTTAATCGTAGTCAAACCGCAGCTAAACAGCCATTACGCTCGCGGTAAAGCGGTGTGGTTAACCAACAACAAAAAAGGGAAAGAAAAGCAAAAAAAGAAAGAGGAAAATGAAAAAAAAAAAAAGTTCCGAGGCCTATAAACCGTACCCATAGTTGCTCAGGCTTGTGTCAATAAACAGGCGATTGACTGAGAAAATGTAAATACTTGAGCGAAGGGTAGCGAGGTGAAGGAAGTCGATAAACAATAAAGGTGAAGTGGAAAAGATGAAAGGAAAGGGGGGGGGGGGGGAGAGATCGGAAGGTAAGGAAAGGGATGGAAAGAGGGGAACGCTGATGAAAAATAGGGTGAAGGGTAGACGAAGAGGACGAATGGAGTGCGAGAAGGGAGAGGAAGAACCGACAGCTGTAACTCCTTGTGTGGGATTAGCGTGTTGATCGAGTGTGATAACTATTGCTCAGTCGAGAGTCGAGAGAGGGAGACAAATGCCAAAGCAACTATTGATTTATATATTTTTACTGTATTTATGTTTTCCTTTCGTAACAATTTTTTTTCGATTTGCTATCTTTATTGATGTTTTTTTCGGAATATTTTTTTTCTACTTACTATCTTTATTGGTGTATATATACATACATACATATATATATATATATATATATATATATATATACACACACATATACACACATATATGTGTTATATAAGTGCATGTTGGGAGACATTTACATACGATTGTTGTTTTTGTTTTAAGTAATATGACATTGTAAATAAGTAAGTGTTTTTTCGAGCAACAAATTGACAGATTATTTTATTTATTTGCAACACACGTGTAATGACGTGGTGTGTTGCTAGGCAGCTGCACCTCTATGACTGTGCATGGCTTAATGCACTTTGTAAATATTTCACGTCGTTTTTTCACGTTCAGCATTCAAGAAATAAACGAATCGATTAAATTTTTCCAGGTCTAGATTACAATTTAATTTCTCTAGTATTCTCATTGAAGCCACGTTCCAGAAACAAGGAAAAGCTAGATGCCATTGGGACATAATTCACTTATTTGCGCATTTATGGAGGCGAGAAATCAAAGGGTTAAGGAAAATATGCAAATTGAAAGTCGTTCACGCATTTGCCACACACAAAAAAGCTAAAAGATAAAAAATACTCGTCAAAAAAGATGCTTCAGAGAAAAATAAAAGAGAAGGAAAACGAGTAGTTGAAAATCAAAAATGGAAAAAACAAAACAATTGTCACTTGAAAAAAGTCGCCCTTCCTCGCGCAATGCCCTTAGTTGCCTCAAAGAAGAAAATAAACGAAAAAAAAACAGACAAAAAACGAAAAAAAAACAAAGACAAAAAACGAAAACAAAAACAAAAACAGAAACAAAAACAACGATGATAAGCCACATGAACTAACCCTGTCCCTCTCCCCCGGCAGCTGGACCAAGCAAGTGCCATGGAGGACGTAGCGCACCGCCGTTGCAACAAGTGCCGGGAGGCGTGTCCGGGCTTCGAGGCACATTTCTGGAGGTGAGTACTCAAAGGGTTGGAAGTCTGCTGTTGTGAGAGTGAGGGCCTTCTGGTCTTGTTTGGGTTGAGAGGACTCCTAGGAGTTGCCTTCATCTACGAGCGAGGGAGATTTGAGGAAGTCGCAGGTTCGGTTTTCTCTCTCTCTCTCTCTCTCTCTCTCTCTCTCTCTCTCTCTCTCTCTCTCTCTCTCTCTCTCTCTCTCTCTCTCTCTCTCTCTCTCTCTCTTTCTCTCTCTTTCCCATTGTATGTGTCCATTCTCTCCCTCCCTCTCTCCTCTCTCTCTTCCTCCTTCTCTCCTATTTCCCTCTCTCTCTCTCTTCCTCTCTCCCAAGCACGCACACCATACTTTGTGCCTCGTGTCCACTCCGAGATAACATCACCAAGCACCAGGACATGTTTATAGTCGCGACGGACGCGGCACAACAGCGACGTGGGTTAGGAGGGGGAGGGGAATGGGAGGGAGGGAGGGAAGGAAGGGGGTATGGGAGGGAGGGAAGGAGGGAGGGGTATGGGAGGGAGGGAAGGAGGGGGGAGGGTATGGGAGGGATGGGAGGGGGTAGGGGGTATGGGAGGGAGGGAAGGACGAAGAGAGAGAGGGAGGGGGATCGGAATACATTACGAGAGTATTAGTAACTTGTGCTTTATTTTGTTTTGATAAGCTCGGACATCGATAAGTGATCTTGATTTATGAGAAAGGACGGCGGCGGAGATAGTATTTTGTTGTGTTTACGTCGCGTTTTTCCCCAATATTTAAGGGAAGGGAGAGGAAACCTCAAGATGATATTTAGATGCTGGGCAGGCCATAAGGATGGGCGGTTGTGGGCGGGGTGAGGGCGTAAAGGCTGGTGGCATCTTGCTGGTAAAGCATGGGTATGTGGCGAGAGAGAGAGAGAGGGAGAGGGAGAGGGAGAGGGAGAGGGAGAGGGAGAGGGAGAGGGAGAGGGAGAGGGAGAGAGAGAAAGAGAAAGAGAAAGAGAGAGAGAGAGAGAGAGAGAGAGAGAGAGAGAGAGAGAGAGAGAGAGAGAGAGAGAGAGAGAGAGAGAGAGAGAGAGAGGGGGGGGGGAGATATATATATAGATAGATAGATAGAGAGAGAGAGACAGAGAGAGACAGAGATAGACAGAAATAGATAGATAGATAGATACATAGATAGATAGATAAATAGATAGATAAATAGATAGGTAGATAGATAGATAGATAGATAGATAGATAGAGAGAGAGACAGACAGAGAGAGACAGAGATAGACAGAGATAGACAGAGATAGATAGATAGATAGATAGATAGAGAAGGGGAGAACCCTCCCCTCCCCTCCAACTACCCCCGGCCGCGGCGACCGACGACCCGTCTCCCTTATCGCGCGATCGTCACAGCCACTACTATGCGACGGCGCCCAGCCTGACCCGTCCCCTGTAGATCGTCTGGGTGTCGTGTGTTCGCCAGTGTCACCGCCAGGCGAGCTAATGACCGGTTCTAATGCGTTCATTGACTTCATTTCTTCGTTTGCTTCGTTTGGGAAACTTTTATGGGGGGCCCCTCCTGTTATGTGGATAATTTTTTTTTTTTTTTTTGTGACTGGCAATGGTAGGTATTGCTTTTTTTTTCTTTTTCCTTTTTTAAAAGAAAATTTAATCTTTTGGGTTTCATTTTTATAGGGGGGAATGATATATTTTTGAAGGGGAATGGTTTAGGAATTTATGAGCAAAAAATGTTACCTTTTATTTTCTCTTTTTTTCTTTTCCCTTTCTGAAGCAGGCGTCATTCAAAATTTCGGAAGCGACAAAACAAGGCGGAGGGGAAAGGGGTGTAAACAAGCTTTTATTTATAATGTTTTAATTAGATGTGGGGTTTGGATTAGCCCGCGAAAGTAAAACATTTTTTCCGGTTTTCCCGACTGGAAAAACACGCAAAACGCAGTAGCGAGTTGTTTGGCCAGCGACCCCCCGGTGTTTTTCTGTAGGCCAAAGCTTAGGGCCCTTTTTTAAACCGGCGGAGGTTTTTTTTTTTTCCCCGCCCCGGGGGAGGAAAAGGGGAAAGGGGGAAAGGAGGAAGGAGGGGGGAGGAAGAGGAAAGGAAAGGAGGAGGAAGGAGGTTTAAAAGGGGGGAAGGGGGGAAAAAGAAAAGGGGGAGGAGGGGAAAAGGGGGTGGGGAAAGGTAAGGGTAAAGGGGGAGGGGAAGAAAGGGGAAAGTAAAAGGGGGAAAGAAAAAGGAAAAAAGAAAAGGAAAAAAGGGGGAAAAGGGGGAAAAGAAAAGGTGAAAAGGGGGGGTAAGGGGGGAAGGGGGAAAAGAGTTAAATTTTTAAAAAAAGGGAAAGGGGGAAAAAAAAAAGGGGGAAGGGGGGGGTTTAAATTTTCGTTTATTTTTAAAAGGGGGGGAAAAGGGAAAAAAAAGGGGGGGGGGAAGGAGAAAAAGGGGGTTGGGAGGGGGTGGGGGAAAAGGGGAAAATTTTTTTTTATTTTTTAAAACAGTTAAGGGGAAGTGAGAAAAAGGTTTAAAAAAAAGGGGAGGAAAAAAAGAGGGGAAAAAAAAAAAAGGGACAAAAAAAGGAATAAGAGGAGGAAAAAGAAAAAGAGGCAGGGGGGGGAGGTTAAAAGGGGGGAGGAAGGAAGGGAAAAAAAAAAAAAAAAAAAAAAAGGAAAATAGGTAGAAAAAAAAGGGGAAAGGGGAAGAAATTTTGGAAAAAAAAGAAAAAAGGGGAGAAGAAAAAAAAGAAAAAAGGGAGGGAGGCAAAAAAAAAAAAAAAAAGAATTAGAAAAAAAAAAAAAAAAAAAAAAATAAGGCAAAAAAGGAAAAGAAGAGGAAGGAGGGAAATGAAAAAAAAAAAAAAAAAAATAAAAAAAAAAAAGAAAGGGGGAAAAAAAAAAAGGAGGTTTT
>NC_061859.1:1379831-1382331 GCF_019202785.1 Penaeus chinensis
CAAAATGAGCAAGAGCGAGAGAAGAGTGTATATATTCTCGACTCTGACGGCGGCGCAGCGGCTGACACGGGGCGCCCTCGCGTTTATCTATGGTCGTCACTTGATTTTCTTTATTAAAGCCACCTTTCGTCAGCACCGGCGGCCGATGCGCTTCTTGATCTTCATTTGTTTGGGTTGCTGTTGCCGGCGGTGTTGCCCTCTTGGTGCTCCGTGGGACCGAGGGCTGTCGGGAGCTCATTTCCTCTTGTTTTGATTTGATATTTGAGGGTTTTTTTTTTTCCTTTTTTTTATCTTTTCAATTTCTTGGTTTCCGATTCGGTCTATTGTTTGTATCTTTCTGTGATTTCCAGTTTATGTCTGTCTGTCTGTCTGTCTGTCTGTCTGTCTGTCTGTCTGTCTGTCTGTCTCTCTTTATCTCTGCTTCTCTCTCTCTCTCTCTCTCTCTCTCTCTCTCTCTCATTCTGGCCTCCTTTGTCCTCCTTCACCCTTTTTCTTGCCCTCTCTCCTTTCCCACACTCCGTTCCTCCCACTTCCTCTTTCTTTCGCCGCCCGCCCTGAAAACACGATTTAACCCCCCACACCCACCCCGCCACCCTCCGCCCACCCCGTCTGCCCTTCACCCCCCCACTCTCCTCCCCGCCTTATCTCCCCTTCCTCTTCCCACCCCGTCTACCCTTCCTCCGCCCACCCCGTCTGCCCGCCCTCCGCCCACCCCGTCTGCCCGCCCTCCGCCCACCCCGTCTGCCCGCCCTCCGCCCACCCTCCGCCCACCTCACCCTCCCGCCCGCGACACGAAACCGACGGAACCCACGCCCGTGCAGCTCGTCCGCCCGTTTCTCGGTCCTCGGTTCTCGGCGTCGGTTCTTTATCGAAAACGGATAAGGCGGGTAACAGCAGGGGAGGGGGAGGGGAGGGGGAGAGGGGGGAGGGGGGGAGAGGAGGGGGTAGAAGGGGAAGGGGAGGAGAGGGGGGAGGGGGGGAGAGGAGGGGGAAGAAGGGGAAGGGGAGGAGAGGGGGGGAGGGGGAGGGTATTTAACCGGTTGTACGGATATTACATCGATGTTGCGGTGTATACTCTGCGTGCTTTCTTCTCTCCCTATTTGGTTCTTTCTCCTCTTCTCTTTTGTGTGTGTCTGACTCTCTTTTCTTCTCTTTTCTTCTCTCTGTTCTGTTCTGTTCTGTTCTCCTCCCTTTTCTTTTGTTCTTATCTCTCTGTTTCTTTCTTTCTTTTCTCTCTCTCTCTCTCTCTCTCTCTCTCTCTCTCTCTCTCTCTCTCTCTCTCTCTCTCTCTCTCTCTCTCTCTCTCTCTCTCTCTCTCTCCCTCTCTCTCTCTCTCTGCCTCTCCCACTCCAACCCATCCTCCTCTCCCTCTCCCTCTCTCTAAGACATGATGCCCCGTACGTATGTATGTATGTATCGCCTTCGGGATACACACATACATACGTACGATTTACATTCAAGCAAGAGTCTATTATATCTTCGCTTGGAATCGCAAGGAGCTGGACTGATGATGATTACTCTATCGGTGTGTTTAAGGCCCTTTATACGTGGGTAGGTGTTCATGTTATATTCTGTGTTAATGCGAGTAATTACTTATATATGGTCGGACAGACATTCGTGCGTAAAATAGAAGTCGGATTGCATTTCAGGTAGATAGATAGAGTGGTAGATAGTTAGTTAGGTAGATAGGTAGGTAGGTAGGTAGGTAGGTAGGTAGGTAGGTAGGTAGATAGGTAGATAGGTAGATAGATAGATAGATAGATAGATAGATAGATAGATAGGTATAATGATAGATAGATAGATAGACTAACAGTTAGACAGACAGACAGAGAAACAGATAGATAGATAGATAGATAGATAGATAGATAGACTAACAGTTAGACGGACAGACAGAGAAACGGATAGATAGATAGATAGATAGATAGATAGATAGATAGACTAACAGTTAGACGGACAGACAGATAAACAGATAGATAGATAGATAGATAGATAGATAGATAGACTAACCCAAATGATAATTCAATACAATTTTGATAGATAATATTTACAAGTACCTTTTCAAGCAAACATTTTTTTTTACACTTGAAAAATGAATGAAGTGCCAATGTTACATTTTTTTTGCCCGAACATTTTTTTTCCCATACATATATCTTACTTAAGAAATACCTTTCCAGCCAAGGAAAATAGTATCCATCCCTCTAAGCCTTCCGTGAGTAGATTTTGCGTAGATATGGTTGCTACAGTGAAGCTAGTGTTGGTAGAAACTATAATGCGATGGCACCTTTAGTTTTGGCGTGTTGTAGAAGGCTAAGAAAAGGAGAAGAGGGAGAGAGAAAGAGAAGGGGGAGAAGGAGGAGGAGATAGTGATAGAGAAGGAGAAGGGAAGGGGATGGGGAAAGGGAAGAAGTAGAAGACGAGGAAGAAGAAGAAAAAAAAGAAGAAGAAGGAAAGGAGAAGAAGAAGAAGAAGAAGAAGAAGAAGAAGAAAAGAAGATGAAGAA
>NC_061859.1:1387331-1389831 GCF_019202785.1 Penaeus chinensis
AAGCCTAATTATCCACCCGCGCTAAGTGTAATTTGCTGCCAGAACAAAGACCGCCTCCCCCTGACAAGAGGCTGGTATTTTTTAGATTTTTTTTCTTGCTTAGATTTTATTTTCTTTTTCTTCGTTTGTATTTGATTGGCTTGTTTGTTTCGTTTCATTTCATTTATCCTTTATTTTTGTTTTTGTTTTCTTGAGTTTTCGTTTTTCCTTGTTTCTTATTTATTGTTCTTAACTTCTTCATCTTGTGTTTGTATTTTTTCTTCATCTTCTGCTTGTATTTATTTTACTTCTACAACACCTTTTCCTCCTCTTCTTATTTTTTCTTCTTCTTTTCCGTCACCCTTTTCCTTCTCTTTCTTCTCCTCCGCTTTTCCGTCCCCTTTTCATGTTTTTATTTCCCCTTCCTCCTCCTCTGCTTCTTGTTCCTCCTCCTCCTCCTCCTCTTTTTCCTTCATTTTTGCTTTCTCCTCCTCCTCTTACTTCTCCATCTCTCTCTCTCTCTCTCTCTCTCTCTCTCTCTCTCTCTCTCTCTCTCTCTCTCTCTCTCTCTCTCTCTCTCTCTCTCTCTCTCTCTCTCTCTCTATCTATCTCTCTCTTTCTCTCTCTCTCTCTCTCTTTCTCTCTCTGTCTCTGCCTCTCCATCATCATCATCATCATCTTTTTCTCCATCATTTCCTCCTCCTCTTCCTCATCTCCATCCCAGCACTTCAACGAAAATCCCTCGTTCTGCCCAAACACTTCAGCGGAGATGCCGTTTCGCCTCCTCAGCGCCGAAGCGGAATATCTCTTTGCAATTTTACGACGAGAACCGCTCCGGGAGAGGCAGGCAGGTGATGCAAGGGACGCTGGAGAGGAGGCCAAGGGGACGCGGCTGGGGATGCTGCATCGGTTCATTAACCAATTGAGATTCGGATGCTGGTGGCTCTCTCTCTGTATTTTTTTTTTCTCGACGTTGGGTTGTGTGTGTGTGGGGGTCTGTATTTCTTTTGTCTCTGTGTCTCGCTGTCTGTATCTCTTTCTTTATGTCTGTATCTCTTTCTTTATGTCTGTATCTCTGTCTATATATCTAACTGTCTATCCATCCATCCATCTATCTATCTATTTCTCTCTCTCTCTCTCTTTCTCTCTCTCTCTCTCTCTCTCTATCTATCTATCTATCTATCTATCTGTCTATCTATCTGTCTATCTATCTATCTCTCTTTAGTAAAGAATATGACGAAGCCAGTAAAAGTAATTGGTTTTGTATACGTTACTGTGTCATAATTACCACCCCCGCGTCACCCAGCTGTGGGTTCTGGTTGAGGCGGGGACCCCGTCGCTTGCGATGGGTGAAATTCCTCTGCCTTACTTTTAAAAATACTTTGCTGTTCTTTAAATATAATCTCTCTGGCGTTCTACCCCAAGTCTCTGCTTCTGATGCGAGGTCGTTGTGGTGGGGACTAATCGCGGGGGATCGTGCATAATGTAGCCATGCCCCGGGAGGACGCTCAGATGCTGAATCGTAAAAGCCTAAATCATTTCGGGAACTCCTGTTGTTGTTGTTTTTTTGTTTTTGTTTTTAGCGGGTGAGGGCGGGTATTTTTTTTTATTGTTATTTTTTGGAGGAGTGTGTGTCAGAGGGCACAGGGTATGCACGGTTTGCGAATGCCCCCGGAATGAGATTCGTAGCGGGAGGAAATCAGCATCTCTAATTGCATGTCTTTAGTGCCCATAATCCACCTCCTGCCAGAGCCTCGAGACGCCTGCATATGATGCTCCCTTAGGGATGCTGCAGGATTTTTATTGTTGTTTTGTTTTTGTTTTGATTTTCGCCCCTTGTCAGAGCCCCAGGAAGCTTGGTCATGACCGCCTCTCCAGGGATGACAAAAAGATGTTTTGTTTGTTTTTCTTCGCCTCCTGTCGGAGATTCGGGGCGTATGTTCATGCCCACATCTTCAGGGATGTTAAAGGATGTCCGTATATTTTCTTTTTCTTTCCTTTTTTCTTTCTCTCTTTCTTCCTTTCTTTGGGTCCTGCTAGAGCCTCAAGAGGTCTGCCCATCAGCACTCGTCCAAGGATGCCAGAGACTTTTTTTATTCTCACCACCTCCTGTCAGAGTCCTCGCTTCGCCTGCTACCAGAGCCTCGGGCGTTCTGCTCATGGCCGCTTCTCTGAGGATACAAAGAATAAATCTTATTACATCCTTCGCCTACTTGCTGAAATATATTCTCATAAACTCCTCTCCCTTTTTTCGCTTCCAGTCCGACGATCCTGAATATCGTCCGCCGTCCCTTGTTTACTCTCGTCCGCCGTACACAATGGAATGCGCATTGGCGTCGGACCACATCCCGGCCACAGTGTATATTCCTCGGCCATTGTTTGAGCTGGGCTTCAGGGCGTGTTAGTGTCTATTTGTCAAACCTTCCCAACAATTACACGGGTTGCCTGTGACACACGACTTCGGAGTGACAGGTGAGGTGTGCCATGACACGGGAGCGCGTGTCATGCATGGCTCGGGTCG
>NC_061859.1:1402331-1412331 GCF_019202785.1 Penaeus chinensis
ATAATTGGTGGAGATGGGTGGAAGGAATTAGAAATGGGGGTGGAAGGGAATGGAAATAGGTGGGGACTGGTAAGAGAAATGGGTGGAAGGAGGTGGAAATAAGGATGGAGCACGTATGGGAATAAGTGGAAGGAAATGGGGGTGGATGGGCTATTAGAAGGACTGGTGGATATAAGTAGAAGGAGGGAGATAAGTGCGAAAGCAGGCGAGAAATAGCTGGTGGAAATGAATGGAAAGAACAGCAAGATGGGGATAGAAAGTTGATGAAAATGGGTAGAAAGGAAGGAAAATAGGTTGTGGAATTGAGTGGAAGTTAGGGTTGGAAAGAGCGATAATAAATAGCGAAAATAAAAAGCGAAAACGGATGGAATAATTCGATGAAAAGAGTGGAAATGGAAAATAGAGAGGACCTAGCCGTCGACGGGAGTGGAAACAGGTGGAAATCACGTCGCGGCCTCGGTGACAAGGTGATAGAGAGAGGAAGGAGAGGGAATAGAGAAAAAAAAGGAATGGAAAGGGATAATTGACGGGTAAAAGGTGGTTGAATTGACACCTTGGATGGATGGCTGATAGCGCAATGGTCTAGATCTGATTGGGAAATTGATGTGCGATTGGCGTGGGACAGACACCGGTGTTGTTGGACGCGATTCATTTGTCTGCTTCAGCCCGTGATTAGCGAGGGCGGTGTTGCGTCACGGTGCTAGAGTGGCTTTGCTCTGTCTTGGGCCGTGTGGTGGTAAGGGTGTTATTGCTCATTTGTGTATGTATTTGATGTACATAATTTTAGAAGTTATTTTTTCACGTACCGTAATCTCAGTCGTGTGTATGTGTGAGAGAGTTTGTGTTTGTGTTTATATGTGTGTGTTTGTGCATACGTTTGTGTGTCAGTGTTTGTGCGTGCGTGTGTGTATTTGTGGGTGTTGGTAAATAAATCCATGTGCATGGAAGAAAGCTGTACAAATTGCATTGTTGCACAGGGGATGAGTGTGCACAGAACACAGCTATGTAAATTGCATTGTTGTACAATTGGCGCATTAATGTTGAACATGCTTACATTATCATGCGTAACAAGAAGCGGAAGATTATCTCCGACGTCGCTGCAAATATATTGCTCACAACTTACGACCTTCTTCCGGTCCCCCTGAGTGTAAGGCAAGGGCGGTCAGTCTCTGTCGCCTCTGCCTGATCTCTCTTTGATCGGTGAAGAAACACGTGGTTGTGTCTTCGTTAGCCGAGGGGCGTCGTTATAACAAGCTCTCTCAACTAGTTCATAACAAGGCCTCTTACGTAGTCTTAACAAGGCCTCTCAGGTAGTCTTAACAAGGCCTCTCAGGTAGTCTTAACAAGGCCTCTCAACTAGGTCAAGACAAGGCCTCTCAGTTATTCCTATGAAGGATTGTCAACTAGTCCACAACAAGGCCTCTCAGCTAGTCATAACAAAACCTCTAAACTAGTCAATAGAGGGCTCTCAACTAGTCCATAACAATGCCCCCTTAGCTAGTCCATAACAAGGGTTCACAACTAGTCCATAACAAGTCCTCTCAGCTAGTCATAACAAGGCCCTCTCAACTAGCCCATCTGCTAGAAGCGGCTTACGACGACGGAGGTTTCTGCTGGCCCCCGCTCCCTCCGCTACGAGCCGCTATTTTGCACGATTTACGGCCGGCTAAACGTGTTATTTATACATTTGTGGCTGGCCTGGGGTCGGGCGAGGGAGGTGCTCGTCCTGGCGCTGATGACAAAGCTTTGCAATAATCGTTGCATTGAGATTAAGAGGAGGAAGTGCTGGTGGAGGAGATTGAGTATTCGCATGCAAGGAGACATGTTGATGTACTTACACTCATATACACATTCATATGCATGTACAGAAATGCATATTTGCATATACACGTACATATACACAGGCACATAAATATACATGTACATTTTCATATGCATATGAACATGCACATACACACACACACACACACACACACACACACACACACACACACACACACACACACATA
Source organism: Penaeus chinensis (assembly GCF_019202785.1). Taxonomy (NCBI): domain Eukaryota; kingdom Metazoa; phylum Arthropoda; class Malacostraca; order Decapoda; family Penaeidae; genus Penaeus; species Penaeus chinensis. Next base: position 1,404,341 of record NC_061859.1, read on the forward strand.
TATATATATATATATATATATATATTCATACACATACACATGCACATGCACATGGACATACACATACATATATATACATACAAATTCACATACGCATACACATATACAAAGAGAGAGAGAGAGAGAGAGAGAGAGAGAGAGAGAGAGAGAGAGAGAGAGAGAGAGAGAGAGAGAGAGAGAGAGAGAAAGAGAGAGAGAGAGAGACAGAGAGAGAGAGAGGGAGAGAGAGAGAGACAGAGAGAGAGAGAGAGAGAGAGAGAGAGAGAGAGAGAGAGAGAGAGAGAGAGAGAGAGACAGATATGGACATACCCATGCATCACACACAAGTATAAGGATCTAAGTAATTATATAACTTTGCATACCCCCCCAAAAAAAACAAAACAAAAAAAAACACGTATACAAATACCTAAATGAAGAAAAGCAGGAATCTACAAGCAACACAGGAAAAAACATCATCTACGAAGTGTCCCTGAAAAAAAGCAACGAACTTTTTTTTTTATAATAGTTTTTTTACATGAATTATTTTCTTATGTATCTATAATTATTTATGATCATATTTGTATTGTGTATCTTAATTATACATCTGTCTGCGGAACATCCCCCGCGCCGTGTCCGAAATCGAGAGATAGCGTCTCCGTTTTCGAACAAATGGCTTTGGCTTGATTAACGGGCATAAGGGGAGGGGGGGAGGGGGATAGAAGGGTAGAGGGAATAGGGTGGGGGGTCGGAGGGGGGAGGGTATGAGTTGGAGTAAGGAGTGTATGGGAGTAAGGGAACATAGGTAAGGGAGAGGGTGCGGGAAGGTAAAGGGTGGGGTGAGGATGAGGGAAATGGGTAAGAGGTAAGGGAAAAAGGGGAGGGGAGAAGTGCGGGAAATGGGTAGGTGAGGGGTAAGGATGAGGGAGATGAATAAGGGATAAAGGAAGTAGGTAGGGGAGGAGTAAGAGAAATGAATTGCGAAGAGATGAGGGCGATGGGTAAGTGGGAAAACGAAAGAGTAGGGGAGACATAAGGACGAGGAATAAGGGGATAGGTAAGGGAAGGGATGAGGATGAGGTAAGGGAAATGCTTATAAGTGAAGACTATAAGGATTAAGGTATGAGGAGGGGAGTAGTGGTTGTAGTAGGGGGGGGGGGGTTAAATGTAGGGAAGGGGGCTGGTTTTAGTAAAGGTAAGGTTTAAGGTAAGATGGAGAGGATTTAGGGGCATGGGTAGGGTGATAAGAGGTAAGGTGAGGCAAAGGGGGGGGGGGGGGGGAAGGTATAGAGCGAACTAACCAGCGTTGCATCGCCGAAGAAACAAACCAAGCACTCAATTTACACCCTTACGATAGGACCGCATACGGCTCATTATCCCCTGTTTCTCGTCTTCTCTTCGTATATATGTATCTCCAGGGTATATCTGCGAGTGGATGATCGGGGTATGGTTTTTTTTTCAATCCTCCTTATTAATTCTGTGATTAAGCTTTCGTTCTCGAAGAAAAAAATACGAACAACCGGTAATTTCTTGAGGCGTTGACGTAAGCGATGGCAATCTCGGCTGGTGGAGGTGGAGGGGGAGGGGGAGGTGGGGGAGGGGGGAAGAGGTGGAGGGGGAGGGGGAGGAGGGGGGAAGAGATGGAGGGGGAGGCGGAGGGGGAGGGGGAGGGGGAGGGGGAGCGGGAGCGGGAGGGGGAGGGGGAGGTGGAGGAGGGGGGAAGAGGTGGAGGTGGAGGGGGAGGGGGAGGGGGAGGGGGAGGGGGAGGTGGAGTGGAAGGGGGAGGGGGAGGTGGAAGTGGAGGTGGAGGTGGAGGTGGAGGTGGAGGTGGAGGTGGAGGTGGAGGTGGAGGTGGAGGTGGAGGTGGAGGGGGAGGTGGAGGTGGAGGAGGGGGTAGAGGGGGAGGTGAAGAGAGAGAGGGAGAGAGAGAGAGAAGGTGGGGAGAGAGAGGGAGAGAGGAAAGAGAGAGAAGGGGGGGTAAATAGAGAGGGAGAGATAGAGATGTAGAGATAGAAAGAAAGAGAGAGAGAGAGAGAGAGAGAGAGAGAGAGAGAGAGAGAGAGAGAGAGAGAGAGAGAGAAAGAGAGGAAGCGTAGATAATATTTCTTACCCGAAGATAGTCTATATAATATACTTTTTGCGTAACTTGACCATCATACGCAGTAATCAAGGTGGAAATGATGGTTATTATGTATAAAAGTGATTTAAATAAGAAAATGAATCAAGTATTTATATCCTCGAAGCCCAAAAAATGTGTTGGAAACAGAACGACCGCTAAAGGAAAAAATATTTATATTGTGCTTTTATACACACATTTTTTTTCACGTAATTGCAAGGAAGTTATCTGCGGAAAAGTAATTACATTCACATTCCGGTGACGGAGAGACAGAAAATGAGAGAGGGGAAGAGAGAAGAGGAGATGAGGAGGGGGGGAGAGAGAGAGAGAGGGTGAGAGATGGGAGAAAAGAGAGGATCTTTGAGTAGGGGGGGAGTGGGAGATGGAAGGGGAAAAGATGATGAGAGAAGAGGAAAATGGGAGACGAGAGATGAAAAAAGGGGAGAAAGGGGGAGAGGAGAGATAGAGATAGAGATAAAAAGGGATAGATAGAGAGAGAGACCCGAGAAAAGAGGAGAGAGAGAGAGAGGAAAATGGGGAGACGAGGGAAGGGGGAGAGGGGGAAAAAGGGGGGAAGAGATGAAGAGAGGAGAGTAAAAGGAGGTAAAGTGAGGAGAGAAATGAGTGAGTGAGGGGGAAAAAAGGGAAAAACAGACGGGACAGGACAAAAGACTGAGAAAATAACCCCATCACAAATTAGAAGCAAGGGACCAGAGATAAAAAAAAAAGGGAAAGGGAAAATTTCGGCACATTCAAAAAAAAACCAAACCAGAACGACATATTAAAGAGAGAGAGAAAGGAGGAGTGAGAGAGTGAGAGAGAGAGAGAGAGGGGAAAATGGAGAGGAGAGAGGAAGTTTAATTCAGACATGCGAAGGAAAAAGAGAGACGAGAAAAGGAAGGAGAGAGAGAGGAGTATGTGAGGAGGGCGACTGCAGGGGGATTGGAGATTGACGGAAATTTTGAGAGAGGAGGAGAAAAACGAAGAAAAAGAAAAGAGAAAGGAGAGAGAAAAGAGAAAAAAAAAAAAGAAGAGATTGGAAGGAATTTGGAGGTTGTTTTTGGGAGAACTGCGTCAGGTCGTGTAATTTTACCCCCTCCCCCTCCCCCCCTCCCCGTCGGGTCGTCGTCCCTCCCCCTCCTCGTCGGGTCATCCCCCCCCTCCCCCCTCCGCCGTCCGCCTCGCCCTGTGTCACGTCACGTCATGTCACGCTACGTTATGGGGATGTCTCCGGGAGCGTTTAAACATGTCTTTAAAGAGAGAAAGTTTTCGTAACGAATTCGGGGCTCGTAACGTTTTGTTTTGGTTGTTGATGATGGGGAGGGGGTGGGGGGCAGTGGTAGGGCATCTGGTTGGGGAAAGGGGGGGAGGAGGTAGAGGTAGGGATAGGATGAGTTGAGAGAAAAGGGGGGAAGGGAGGAGGGAAGGGGGGGGAGGGGGGGGAACGAAGAGGAAGGGGGGGTGGAAGGGGGGGGAGGGGAGGGGGGGAGGGGGATGGGGGGAAATGATAGGACGAGAGGGGGGGAGGGGGACTAGGGTTTAGGGTGGGGAGGGGGATAGGACGAGAGGGGGAAGGGGGAGGGGGATAGGACGAGAGAGGGAAGGGGGAGGGGGGGGGGACGATAGGGGGAAAAAGGGGGGGGCGAGAAGGGGGGGGGGGGAACGAGAGAGGGAAGGGGGGAGGGGAAAGGACGGGGAAGGGGGGAAAAGGGGGTAACGGGGGAGGGGGGGGGGACGTGGAGAGGGAAGGGAAGGGGGGGCGAGGGGGAAGGGGAAAGGGGAAGGGGGAGGGAGGGGGGGGGGGGGGATAGGGGGGAGAGAGGGAAAGGGGGGTAGGGGGAGGGGGGGGGGGGGGGGGGGGGGTGAAGTTTTTATGGCGGATGGGGGGAAAAGGGGGGGGGGTTGAATTGTTGGGGCGAGGGTGGGGGGGGGGAGGGTGTTGCACTTGTGTTGAATAGGTGGATATCGCAATGTTGGTTAAGCCAATAATGCAGAGAACAGGTCATGGGTACACGTTAGAAATTTTCAGGGAAGTTAACATGTAGATGGTATGTTAGAAATGGGTACTTAAGGAGTGAACTAGTGGATCCGCCGACAAAGATGCTTTAAACAGGTAGTTGGTAAAATAAACCACCACCGTTACTGCTATCGTCATCACCCCTATTATCATCACCATCACCATCATCACCATTATCATCACCATTATCAGTATCATTATCATTATCATTATTATCATCACCATCACTATCACCATCACCATCACTATCACCATCACCATCACCATCACCATCACCATCACCATCACCATCAACATTATCATCATCATCACCATCACCATCAACATTATCATCATCATCACCATCACCATCACCATCATCACAAAATCCCCAACAACCTTACTCCACCACGAGAGAGAGAAATAAAAAACAAAACAAAACAAAAAAACAAAAAGAAAGAAACAACTTCCAAGGTCAACAAACAAACGCGGCCCTCGCTCGTCTTTTGTTTGTCGGACTGTCCTTGCAATTGCTATGTCGGTAGCACAGCCGCCGTTATAAGCACTCGCACCGCATGCAAACATGTTGTCAGAAGTTATTAGGTTCGCAAAGACAGTTCGCCGGGAGGGAGTGCAAAAAAATACGAGGAAAGTTGTTTGTCTCTTTGTGTGGGTGTCTGTTTTTTGTTTGTTTGTTTGTTTGTGTGTTTGTTTGTTTGATTGTTTGTGTGTTTGTGTGTGTGTGTTTGTTTGTTTGTGGGTTTGTTTGTTTGTGTGTGTCTTTTTGTATGCTTGTTCGTGTGTTTGCTTGTTTGTGTGTTTGGGTGTTTTAAGTTACGTTTTGTGGTTAATTGAATGTTTTTTTTATTTCGTTTACTTTTTTAAGTATTGATCAATTAGGCTGGGTATTTCATTGATGGTTGTTTGTTTGTTTTTTACTTGCACATTTATTTAGGCATTTTGTTTATTTGTTTTGCTTCTTGATCTGGAGTGTTTGTTTACTTGTTCGGCTGAAATTAGCGTTTTCAGTCTTCTTTGCGATGCCTGGAATTGTCAAATTATTCATGTTTCTTTTTTAATAGATAAATTGGATTTTTTATTTTTCATTTTAATGAGATGACCTTAAAGTTTGGAATTTTGTGGCACGGCCTTGGGACGACTCGAATCAGGACAGGAGGGATTCGGCTCATTTTCCTACACCTTTTCTATTTTTTTCTTTCCTCTCTTTCTTTCTCTCTCTCTCTCTCTCTCTCTCTCTCTCTCTCTCTCTCTCTCTCTCTCTCTCTCTTTCTCTATCTATCTATCTACATATATATGTGTGTGTGTGTGTGTGTGTGTGTGTGTGTGTGTGTTTGTGTTCGTGTGTGTGTGTGTGTGTGTACGTGTGTGTTTGTGTGCGTGTGTGTGTGTGTATGTATATATAAATGCAATGTTTTTTTCTTTCACTTGTCCATGTAGCTCAATTATAGTTGAAAATAAATTCCATTGAGACCCGCAGGCGGCGCGCGAGGGCTGGCGAAGGAAAATGTTGACTCTGCCCCCACTCAATATCCGACAGAATAAACATAATAAGGTTTTGCTCATCTTTTCTCCTTTTTTAAGCTGTTTTACTGCTTTCTCGCTTTTTCTTTTTAGCCTTTATGTTCCGCATGCACATATACATGGGCATATGTACGTACGCAAACAAGGACATGTAAGCAGATTCATACACGTACATACACACGTACACAGCCACACACGCATACTTAATAACACACACAAGCATATTCTCTTTAATGTTCTCTCTCTCTCTCTCTCTCTCTCTCTCTCTCTCTCTCTCTCTCTCTCTCTCTCTCTCTCTCTCTCTCTCTTTCTTTCTTTCTTTCTTTCCCTTCTGATTTACTCTCACTTCCATTTTCGCTTTTCGTATTTATAAGCTTTCTCCTCGTCTCTCATATGCCCCTCTTTCTCCCTTCTTCTCTCATGTAACACAGAAGAAACGTTTTAAATTTAGGAAAAAAAAAAAAAAAACACGTGAGGAACGTTTAAAAGGAAGAAGAAACGGGAAAGAAACACAAAAGAAACGCTTCAAATTTTGGAAAATTTTGAAAAAAAAGAAAAAAAAAAAAAAAAAGGAACACACGAGAAACGTTTTTCAAAGGCCGGATTAAAAAAAATAAAGAAATAAATAAGACGAGTAACATTTGAAAGAAATAATAAAAAATGGAAAAAAGTAACACACGATAAACGTATAAAATTTTAAATAAAGTAACACATGAAAAAAAATATAGAAAAAAATAAAGAAAATAAAACAAAAGAAGAAAAATAACACATGAGAAATATTTGAAATGGAAGAACAAAAAAAAAAGAGAAATAAATTTTAAGCCCGCTCTCCCTCACGTCCTCCTCTCCCGCAATCCCGCCACGAAGACCCGAGTCATCAGTCCCAATGAGGGCAGATCGTACGTGACGAGTCCTGAGTCATTCGCAGCGAATCGAGTCGAGTCTAGTCAGCTTGAGGCAAACGAAGTCAGCGTGAGTCGGATTCAGAGTCAGCCGAAGTCAGCGTGAGTCAGATTCAGGGGAAGTCGAAGTCAGCGTGAGTCAAATTCAGAGTCATCTGAAGTCAGCGTGAGTCAGATTCAGACTCAGCCGAAGTCAGCGTGAGTCAGATTCAGACTCAGCCGAAGTCAGCGTGAGTCAGATTTAGGGGAAGTCGAAGTCAGCGTGAGTCAGCCGAAGTTAGCGTGAGTCAAACTCAGAGTCAGCTGACGTCAGCTTGGGTCAGATTCAAAGGCAGCCGAAGATAGCGTGAGTCAGATTCAGACTCAGCCGAAGTCAGCGTGAGTCAGTTTGTTAGTCAGCCCGATTTAACTCAAATTTAACTCAAGTCGAACGAAAGTCAGAGTCAGATTTACAGCCATCCCTTTTCAACCCAAGTCAGCTGCATGAGCACGAGTCAAATTCTGAGTCATCCCGATTCAACCCGAGTCCGCTTAAAGTCAGCCAGAATCCGTGTGAGTCATTGCAAGCCGTGTTGACTCTTGCAATTAGAGGCCGCCGAGAAGGAAGCCTTGGCATGGAGAGCACGAAGCCTCGTCCAGGCCGGGGGGGGGGGGGGGGAACTTACGCCTGGGGGGGGGGGTGGAGGAGGAGGTGGATGGGGGAGGAAGAGGAGGAATAGGGGGTGAGGGATGGGGGGTGAGGGATGGGGGGGAAGGAAAGAGGAAAAAGAAGAGAAAAGAAGGCGGAGAGGAAGGAGAGGAACGAAAAGGAAAGGAAATGGGTAGAGAGGAGGAGGAGGGGGAGGAGGAGGAGGAGGAAGAGGGAGAACTGACGCAGATTCGTCTATTTTCTGTTAGTTTTTCCTCTCTTCTTTTCTCCCTCCTCACTTTTGGCATTTCATTTCAATTATGTTTTTCTTTTGTTCATCATTCTTCATTTAATAGCCCTTTTCCTTTCTATTTTTTATTTATTTTCACCATCAATTTCTTTGCCACCTTTTCTCCTTTTCCTCCTTCCCCTCTCTCCCGTTATCCATTTTCCATCGTTTCCTGCTCTTTTTCTCCCATTTTCTTCTCCATTTCCTTTTCCTCTTGCCTCTGGTCTCGCTTTTTACCCCTTTTGTCCCTACTCTCTTTTTCTCCTCTTTATCCTCCCCTTCCTTTTCCTTTCCCACTTCCCTCGTTCTCGTTCTCTTCCCATTCCTGCTTCTTCTCATTTTTTAATTATCCTCTCTTGGCTTTATTTTCCCTCTTTCTCCACCGTTCTTTTCTACCCCTTTTCTTCCTCTGGCTTTCCTTTCCTTCTCTTCGTCTATCTTCTTTATCTATCTTCTTTCTTATTTCCTTTGTATCTTATTTCCTTTCATTTTCCATTTCCCTTTCCAACCCCTTTTGCCTTTCTCGCCTCTCCCTCTTTATT
>NC_061859.1:1427331-1432331 GCF_019202785.1 Penaeus chinensis
TGTTTAAGGTGATCATTTTTAGGTGACATAGGATCATAATACGCCCTAAGAATTTACGATATGAACTTGATAAGGCAAGCGATCACGGCGAGAGACATATTATTTGGGGGAAAGAGTGCCAGTCTAGATAGTAACTTTGGAGTGCCAAGGTCTATATGATATCGGAAGTGCCGTTATTTTGGGAACGAGTGCCAATGTGAACGTTCCTTCGGTGTCAACGGAGTGCCAGACGAATATATGATTACGTTATTCTCAAAAGCATGTCAGTTAGGTCGGTGCCTGGGTGTCTCCGGAGTGCCAAGCTCTATGAGTTATCGGGAGTCACGTTATTTGGGAAAGAGTGTCAGCTAGGACGCGAGTGCCTTCAGAGTGCCACAGGCGAGTGCCAAGGTCCCGAAATGATGAATGCCGACTGCACAGAGAGGTTTTGTGGCGAGCGAGAGAAGACGGCAGCTGCGCCCGGGCGTGAGGGGCACTGTGTCTCCTTTTGTTGTCTTTTACTCTTCGTCTTCTTTTTGTTCTTTCTTCTTCTTGTTGATGTTTTTTTTCTATTTTTCTTTTTTTCTTCTTCTTCTCTTTTCCTTCTTCTTCTTCTATTGCTTCTTCTTCTTTTTCTCTTCTTTTTTCTTCTTTTCTCTTCCTTCCTCTTCTTCTTCTCCTTTCCTGCTTCTGCTCCTTCTTCTTCTTCTTCTTCTTCCCCTTCTCCTCCTCCTCCTCCTCCTCCTCCTCCTCCTCCTCCTCCTCCTCCTCCTCCTCCTCCTCCTCCTCCTCCTTTTTCAAGATGGGATGTAAACGGAAGAGTTGAGAGGCGCCGCCCTTTAACGGCAAAGCGACCTGCGTTCTTCACTAATTTTATTCATACTTGATCAATTATTCACGTGCGGCTGTGATTGCAAGAAATTCGTTATAGTAACTAAAAAAAAAAATAATAATAATAATAATAAAAAAAAAAAAATAAAGAAAAGAAACAGAAAAAAATAAAGAAATCTGCAAGGTGTGTTTGATAGACAAATAGGAACATGAAATTGGTCTAGAACAGTGATTCATGCACGACGAAATGTTGCATAAGATTTTATGGAATTGAGAGAAGGTTATTGGGAAGAGTTGTTTTTTTTTATAATTCTAAAAGATAACAATATATATCTTTCTTTTTTTTACTTCCGTAGATTTTAATATTGATAAGGATAATGGTTGTGATAACGTTAATGATTATTGTAATAATATCAACAACACAACACCAATGATGATTTTAAGGATAATAATAATGATGATGAAAATGATAATAATAATCATGATGATAATAACGATAATAATAATCATAATGACAATAATAATAACAATGATAATAATAATAACGATGATAATAATCATATTGATAGCAATATTGATACCACTAATGATAGTAATAATAATGACAACGATATTAATAAAAAGTAAAACGAAAAGACAAGCCTAATATTGCCTCATTGCCAAGGACCACAGAGACAGGCAATTGTCACCGCGTTAGTCAAGAAAGCTTTTTTAAGAGCGACGACAGCGCGGAGACAGCACGTGGCAGGTGGCGGAGAGAGAGAAGGCGAAAATATAGAATATATTTCACAGGGAGAAGGATTAGAGAAGGAGTAATTAGTGAATGAACGAGGATGCTTAATATGAGGGATGGAGGGGGGGGGATAGGGAGAGGGAGGAGGGAGGAGATGGGGAGGGAGGGGGAAAGGGAAGGAGGGGGGGATAGAAGATAGGGAGGGAGAGGGAAAGAGGAAAGAAGGGGTATGAGGAGAGGAGGAGGAAGGAGAAAGAGAGAGCAAAAGGGAAGGAGGGGTTAAGGGAGGGGAGTAGGAAGGGAAGGAGGAAAGGAGGGAAAGAAGGAGGAAAGAAGGAAGGAGGGAGGGAGGGAAGAAGGAAAGAAGGGGGAAGGAGAACGCAGGGAGATGGGAATGATGGAGAGAGAGAGAGAGAAGAAAGGAATAGAAAGAAAGTAGAAGAAGAGACAATAAGGGAAAAAGAGAGAAGACGAGAAGAAAGAAAATGAGAAGGTGAAAGAAAGAGAGAAAGATAAAATAGAGAAGGTGAATGAAAGAGAGAAAGAGTACAGAGAGAAAGTGAAAGAAAGAGAGGGAGAGAAAAGAGAGAAGATGAAAGAAAGAGAGAGAGAAAAAAAGAGAAAGAGATAAGACGAGAGAAGAGGAATGAGACAGAGAGAAATAACGAAAGAAGAAGATAAAGAGAAAGAGAACGAAAGAGACAGAGAGAAGAAACCCTAGCTAGACCGCATGTATATAACATAGCGACCGCTGTCAGAATTAGGTGTAGGAGGCGAGTGAGGGGGGAGAGGGAGGGGGGAGGGGGGAGGGAAAGACCTCATAGACTGCAGTTTGAAGTGTGAATGCGAGGGGGACATAGGGGCTTAAGATAGAGGAAGAAGAGGAGAGGGAATAAAAGTCGGATAAAGATGCACTTCAGGGGAGACATTAAAAGCGAAGGGGAGGAGAGAGAGAGAGAGAGAGAGAGAGAGAGAGAGAGAGAGAGAGAGAGAGAGAGAGAGAGAGAGAGAGAGAGAGAGAGAGAGAGAGAGAGAGAGAGAGAGAGAGAGAGAGAGAGAGAGAAGAGAGAGAAAGAGAGAGAGAGAGAGAGAGAGAGAGAGAGAGATTTTAGGTGTGCAGGGAGAGAGAGAGATCTGAAAAAAGGAGACAAAGCAAAAGGGGAAGAGATAACAGGGGTGATGTTAAGTGCAAAGATAGGAAGAGAGGAGAAAGTTGGATATTTAGTCGCTGTCGAAAGGGAGTGCGAGAACGAAAAAAGAGGGGGGGGGGGGGGATAGGAGAGGAGAGAGGAGCGAGCGGAAAAGAAGGGAAGAGATATGGATGAGGGGAGGGAGGGAAAAGGCAGGAGAGAGGGAGAGAGAGAGAGAGAGAGAGAGAGAAAGAGAGAGAGAGAGAGAGAGAGAGAGAGAGATGAGAGAGAGAGAGAGAGAGAGAGAGCGAGAGGTGGAAACATAATAAAGAAAAATAGCAAACTAGAGTAGAGTAGAGAATAAAAACAAAGAAAGAGGAGAGAAGGGAGTAAAGTGACACAGAGTAGACACTTCCTTCCCCCCCATTCCCCCCTATCCCCCCCGCCCCCATTCCTTCCATCTAGCGAGTAAGGGCGCCTCAAAAGTAGCGGAGGTGGGGGGGAGAGGGGAGTGAGGGGGGCGGGGAAGGGGAGGGAAGGGGGGAAGCTCTCCGTCATCAGATAAACATTCCGGCAAGTTAGTGGCAGTACAGATTTAACACGGCAAAAACCCTAAGGCAAGATAGGGGTAGGTAAGTTACTGCGCTCGGTTATTGCTCTTACCGGGAGATAAGAGGGAGGCTGAGGGAGGGAGGGAGAGGAGGGAGGGAGGGAGGGAGGGGAAGGAGGGAGAGGAGGGAGGGAGGGAGAGGAGGGAGGGAGAGAGGGAGGGGAAGGAGGGAGAGGAGAGAGGGAGGGAGAGGAGGGAGGGAGGGAGGGAGGGGAAGGAGGGAGAGGAGGGAGGGAGGGAGAGGAGGGAGGGAGGGAGGGAGGGGAAGGAGGGAGAGGAGGGAGGGAGGGAGAGGAGGGAGGGAGGGAGGGAGGGGAAGGAGGGAGAGGAGGGAGGGAGGGGAAGGAGGGAGAGGAGGGAGGGAGGGTAAGGAGGGAGAGGAGGGAGGGAGGGGAAGGAGGGAGAGGAGGGAGGGAGGGTAAGGAGGGAGAGGAGGGAGGGAGGGAGGATGAGAGTGTGGAGGAGGGATGGGAGGAGGGAGGATGATAGAGGGGAGGAGGGAGGGGAGGGAAGGAGGAAGAGGGAAGAAGGAAGGAGGTTGAGGGAGGGAGGAAGGGAGGGGAAGGGAAACAGAGAAAGAGGGAAGGACGGAGAGGAAGGGAGGGTAGGAGAGGGAAAGGAAGAAGAGTGGGGGGGGGAGGGAGTAAGAAAAGAAAAGGAGGGGGAAGGATACAAAGGGAGGGAAGGACGGAGGATGGAGAAAATAAGGAAAGGAAGGAAGAGAAGGAAATTGGGCTAAGAATGTATGGAGCGAAGCAGGGATAAGAGAAAAAGGAAGGACGAAGAAAGGAGAGAGAAGAGGAAGAGAATAAAGGGAAGAATAGGGGAGGCAGAGGATAGAACAAGGAATATTGTGGAAAGAGGAAGGAGGAGGAGGGAACGAAAAAGAAGGGAGGAAGGAAAAGGGAAGGCGAAATTAAAGAAAGTGGGAGAAGAGGAAGAGGGAAGGGAAAGAGGAAGAGGGAGAGACAGACAGACAAACAAGACAAGACAGATAGACAGAAGAGGAAGAGGGAAGGGAAAAATGAAGAAGAAGAGACAGACGGACACACAAAACAAGACAGACAGACAAAAAAAAGGAAACCTCTAACAAAGAGAACTGCCCAAGAAAAACAAAATACAGAAGAAAAGAGAAAAAGATTAAAAAGACGGCCCTTTATGACGGCCATGAAATGCGTAAGTCTCGAATTTCTTGGCGTCTGTCCGCTGGCCGGTGGACATCGGGATCCATATAAGCATTCTATCGACCCGATTATTTGGAATGGGATCAGCTGGCTTTGGGTTGGCTTTATCTTTGTGTCGTGACGCTGGGAAGCCGTGGCAGATCCTCCTCCTTCGCCTCCTCCTCCTGTATCTTCTTCTCCTGTATCTTCTTCTCCTGTATCTTCTTCTCCTGTATCTTCTTCTCCTCCTTCTCCTTTTCCCTCAACTCCTCCTTCTTCTTCTCCTACTTCTCCTTCTTCCCCTTCTCCTCTTCCTCCTACTCCTCCTCCTCCTCCTCCTCCTCTTCCTCTTCCTCTTCCTCTTCCTCTTCCTCCTCCTCTTTCTCCTCCTCCTCCTCCTCCTCTTCCTCCTCCTCCTTCTACTCCTCCTACTCCTCTACTTCCTCCTCTCCCTCCTTCTCCTCCTCGTCTCCCCCCCCCCTTCTTTTCCTGGCCCCCCGTCTCCCCTCTCCGTTCCTTTCCCCTCGCCCCCCCCCCTTCCTCCCTCCCCTTAC
>NC_061859.1:1447331-1449831 GCF_019202785.1 Penaeus chinensis
TTTTTTCGATATGTCTCCTATCCTCTCGCCTCTCCTCCCTCGTGCATCCCATTCCCTTCACGAACCCAACTAGCCTTCCCTCCTCGTCCCTCCTCGTCCCTCTTCGTCCCTCCTCGTCCCTCCTCGTCCCTCCTCGTCCTTCCTCGTCCCTCCTCGTCCCTCCTCGTCCCTCCTCGTCCCTCCTCGTCCCTCCTCGTCCCTCCTCGTCCCTCATCTCGCCGCCCGTTCCCTCATAATCAGAAATCTTTCCTTCTCGCTCTGTCCTCTCTTCTGTGCTATTTTCTCGACGGCTTCATCATTCCTCAAGGAGCTTCCCTCATCATCTCTCTGTTCTTGTCGTTTCTATCCTTCTTTCCCTCTCGGTGGACTTGTTTCACCGTCTGGGCTATCCTCACTATCCGTCTGTCCATAGTCCGTCCTTCTTAATTATGTACTTTATTCTCATCTTCCGTTTCATCTGTATCCTTGTCATCCCGGTCACTATCCAATATCCTAACCTTGCTATCCATTACATTTCCCTCATCCCTTATCCCTTCCCTCGCTCCCCCTCTTCTCATCTTGTCCTCCCCACCCATCGTATCTTCATTTCTATCCGTTTCCCTGTTTTTCTCCTTTTTCCGCCATCTATTCCCAGTTTCTCTCATCCCCCGTCGTTTCTCACCCTCTCCTCCGCCCGCATCCCGACCCTCATAGATTTCCATCATCCTGTGCTTCCTCCTTCCCATCCCTTACGCAGTCAATCCCAGCCCAAGCCTATCCTCGCCTTCCTTACGCCATCCATCACTCTATCCCTCATCCCTCCATTCACAGCCCGCGTCCCTCCCGATCGGATTTTCTTCCTTCCTTCCTCCCTCCCGATTCTTTTTCCCTCCTGATTCTTCCCCCCCCTCCTCCCTCCTAATTCCTTCCCCACCCCCCTTTCCTCCCTCCCGATTCCTTTCCCACCCTCCTTTCCTCCCTACTTCTTCCTCCCCCCCCACACTGTCCTCCCTCCCGATTCCTCCCTCCTGATTCTCCCCCCCCCACTTTCCTCCCTCCCTCTTCCCCCCCACACACTTTCCTCCCTCCCTCTTCCTCCCCCACCCCACACTTTCTTCCCTCCCTCTCCCCCCCTCCCCCCACACTTTCCTCCTTCCCGATTCCTCCCTCCTGATTCTCCCCCCCCCCCCCCCTACTTTCCTCCTTCCCGATTCCTCCCCCCCCCCCCTTCCTCAAAAACACCCAGGCTTAAAGCGGAGTGGGGTTCGCTGGGAAGGCGTGGTCGGCGGACACTCTCCTGCGTGTTTGAGTTAAGGAAGCTCGATTTCTGAACTGTTGATGAATTTGAGTTTTGGAAATAATTTTATGGTATTGGAATATTGTGGTTTGTTTATTAAGTTGGTTGTGTTATTACTGTTACTAATATTTCTATTATCATTATCATTGTTATTATTATTGTTGTTGTTGTTGTTGTCATTATTATTGTTTTTATTGATTTTTATTATTATTATTACTATTATCACTATTATTACTACAACTATTATTACTATTATTATTATTATTGAAATTGTTATTATTATTATTATCATAAATAAACTATACAAGTTAACCTATGAAAGATGAGATATTGACGATGATGATGATGACGATCATAGTAGTAACAATGTAACATCTACAGATTGACGCTACTAATAACACCGAAAATGATTTTACAATTTTGTGCATTCTCTTCTGAATGTCAGCACATGCGTATCACTTTTTTTTTTTTTTTTTTTTTTGCCGGGGGGGGGGGGGGGGGGCAAATGACAGGGTGCAGACCCAACGCGGATCAAGCTGGTCGGTGCCTGGCCAAGCCGCCAATTATGACCCGGCCCGAACAGGGAGGTGAAGAATTAATGTCGCTTAATTAGGAGCCCCCAGAGGTCCTATTCCTCTTCCTCCTCCTCCTCCTCCTCCTCCTCCTCCTCCTCCTCCTCCTACTCCTTCTTCTTCTTTTTTCTTGTTCTTCTTCTTTTTCTTCTTCTCGTTCTCCGCTTCCTCCTTTTCCTTCTTCTTTTTCTTCTTCTCCTTCTCCGCTTCCTCCTTTTCCTTCTTCTTCTTCTTCTTCTCCTCCTCCTCCTCCTACTCGTTCTCCTTCTTCTTCTTCTTCTTCTTCTTCTTCTTCTTCTTCTTCTTCTTCTTCTTCTTCTTCTTCTTCTTCTTCTTCTTCTTCTTCTCCTCCTCCTCCTCCTCCTCCTCCTCCTTCTCCTTCTCCTTCTCCTTCTCCTTCTCCTTCTTCTCCTCCTCCTGGTCCTCCTCCTCCAACACTTTTGCCCTCTCTTCCTTCTTATTATTATTTCATTATTTTCTTTATTTTCGGTTCTTCCTCTTCTTATTCTTTTCTCTTTATTTCTCTCTATATTTCCACTTCTCGTTGCTTCCTCTATTCTCTTTCTCCTCTTCTTCTGTCTCTGATTCTATCTTTCACTTCCTCTTTCTGCTTCTCTTCTTCTGTCCCCCCCTCTTCCTCCTTCTCCTCCCC
>NC_061859.1:1459831-1472331 GCF_019202785.1 Penaeus chinensis
AACACGCACACAAAAAACAACACGAGGACGACACAACACTCGAGGGAAAAGTCCGCGTCTCCGGGCATGTTTCGAGGTCAAGTCGTCGCGTCGTGAAGTCTTCATCACACACGCCCCGCCGTCTCGTCTGTGGCTATTTTTACATTCCTTTTATCCCCTTAAAGCGAGTGAAATACAGGGCGAATCTTTGCTATTTAAAAGGAAGGAAGGAAGGGAGGGGGGAAGGGGGGAAAGAAGGAAGTAAGAAAGAAAGAGGAAGAGAGAAAGAAGGAAAGAACGGAGAGGAGGCGGAAGATATGGAAATGGAAGGGACTGCGAAATAAGTAGGTGTTGAAATAAATAATAATAACGAAGGGATTTAAACGTTCAGAGCTTCAAATCGTTTCGAACTTCATATTGGGCGTGACTCTTAAAAAAAAAAAAAAAAACGTTTTTACAACCGCGTTCGACACCCACACACAGGATTTTTACCCCGTGGGAGATTTGTGTTCTAATATTGGATGAAAATGAACCATATGGGGGGACATAGAGTTATCATCTCGCCATATTGATTAATTTAATAAGCTTTTTCATTTTCTTTTCACTTTTTTTTTTTGGCAACATAAAAACGTTGATTCGGTATCCTGTGGTATCGGATCGCCCAACGCACGCAGGAAGGTGTTGTTTGCGAACGAGTTTTACCGCGTGTTTAGGACATTGGAGGTTCAAGGGTATGACGAAAGGTTAACCTGCATCTTTCTTTTTATTAAGTTTTTTTTTCGTTTTTTTTAAAGGGCTGGGAGAGTTATTAAAGATCGTGGTTTAATGTTGATGGGTGTTTTTGGTGGTGGTGTTAAGAGTGGGGAGTTTTTGATGAATTCTTCTTAATTGGCGTCATCGCTTTGATGGATGATCTGTAGATTTGCGAATAGTAAATAGGGATGTGAACGTATGTATACACATACACAAACACACACACACACACACACACACACACACACACACACACACACACACACACACACACACACACACACACACACACACATACACACACACATATATATATATATATATATAATACACACACACACACACACACACACACACACACACACACACACACACACACACATACACACACATATATATATATATATATATATATATATATATATATATAACACACACACACACACACACACACACACACACACACACACATACACACACATATATATATATATATATATATATATATATATATAACACACACACACACACACACATACACACACACATATATATATATATATATATATATATATATATATATATATAATACACACACACACACACACACACACACACACACACACACACACACACACACACACACACACACACACACACACATACACACACACATATATATATATATATATATATATATATATATATATATATATAACACACACACACACACACACACACACACACACACACACACACACACACACACACACACACACACGCTGTTAAACCCACCCATTAACAGGCCATCAACATCAAGTTGTGGCATAAAACCGCAAACAATCAGTATCTATTAATATCTCATTAGCATATAATCACGCATTAGGTGATGATGAGCGCGAATATCCGTCCCGAGTGAATATCCGAAAGTGAAGTCGCGTAATAATTCACATTAAAAAAAAAAAAAAAAAGGAAAAAGGAAAATCTGTAGTAAAAAAAAAAAAAAAAATGGGTGAAAAAGAATAAATTGAAGGGGAAAAATTTAGAAAGGATTGGATTAAGTAATGAAAAAAAAGAAAAACTTTCGCCACTTCTCATCCAAAACGTTTTTTTTTTTTTTTTTCGTTGCGTTCAACACCTGTTTGCCTCGTCCTCTCGGCCTCCCCCGCCTTCCCCTTTCCCCCTTCCCGCATCCCCTCCCCCCCCTTCCTACTTTAGTGTCCCAAGGGTCGTCGATGAGTTGAGGATGGGTCATATCTGTAGCCCTCCCACCCCTCCCCTTCTCCCTCCTCCCCTCTCTTTCCCTCCCTTCCCCCCTCTTTCTATTCCTCCCCCGTGATCCAGGTCTGTTGAGAAACCCATAAAAAAGGGGTGAGGAAGATCCATCCGACGAGGGTGGGTGAAGGAGGGGGGCGGAGGGAGGGAAGGAGGGCGAGAGGGAGATAAAAAGAAGAAGAAGATGAAGATGAAAATATAGAAAAAGAAGGAGAGGGAGAGAGAGAGAGAGAGAGGGAGAGAGAGAGAGAGAGAGAGAGAGAGAGAGAGAGAGAGAGAGAGAGAGAGAGAGAGAGAGAGCGAGAGAGAGGAGCAGATAGGTAGACAGACTCCCTCCCTCCCTCCCGTCCTCCCTCCCTCCCTCTCCCTCTCCCTCCCTCCCTCCCTCCCTCCCTCCCTCCCTCCCTCCTTCCCCTCCCTCTCCCTTCCTCCCTCCTTCCCCTCCCTCTCTCCCTCTTCCTCCCTCACCATCCTTCCTTAACGCAGATCCTTTTCTCGAACGCCCGACGCAACAGAGGTATGGGGATGACTTTGCCTTTGTCATTAAAGCGAGGCGATGGGCGTCTTCCTTACGCATTCGGGTTATGGGAAAAATCCTCCCTCGGCCCGAATGCATCGTAACAGGGGATGGGGCTCGTGTGTCGTCCCCGTCCACGCCGACACAGGGAGTTGGGAAGGAGGAAGGAGGAAGGGAGGAGGAGTGGGTGAGGAGGGGAGGGGAAGGAGGTAGGTGAGAAGAGGAGGGGGTGGAGGAGAGAGGGAGGGAGGAGGAGGAGAGGGAAGAGAAAAGAAGGGAGGAGGAGGAGAGGGAAAAGGAGGAGGAAGGGGAAGAATGAGGGAGTAAAAGAAGAGAAGGGAAGGGAAGAGGTAGAAGAGGGAAAAAAGGAAGAAAAAGAAGAAGAGGTTGAAGGAGAAAAAAACAACAATAAGAGGAAAAAGGAGAAAAAGAGGAAGCATAGTAATAATCATAATAATAATAATAATAGAGGTTGAAGAAGAGGGAAAATAGTAAATATATAGAAAAAGGAGAAAAGAAGAAGAAGAAGAAGAAGAAGAAGAAATAGAAAAGAAGATGAAGAAAAGGAAGAAGAAGAAGTGCCAGAAAGAGCAGCAGGAGAAGGAGGCTCCCCTGCCACCTCCCTGGCATTAGATTACGGAGCCTATGACTCACATGCATAGAGCGCCATAGGGAATAGGAGTTAGTTAGTTAGAAAATGATAATTCCATTTCGGAAGTGTACTCGACGTCAAATCCCAAAGCAGAGGACTCACGTGCAGAGGGAGTGGGATTGGAGTGCAGAATAATCCCTAATCTCCTTGTAACTTAAAGTGAAGTGGGCTCATAGTCCCCCTGACCGTCTCCCTTACCCCTTGGTAACCCTCCTCCTTGGCCCCCACCCTTAGGTCCTCCTCGGCCTCCCTCCCCTCGGTCCTCCTTATCCCCCCAGCCCCCCCTTAACCCCCCTTGGCCTTGGCGCCGCGAGGGGACCCCGGGACCCAAATAAATCTTCATTTTTACCAGTTGTTCGCGGATCAAGGTAATGTGTAAAGCTGTCGGCGTCACCATCGGCCAGCTGAGCCCCGAGACCCGCCGAACGAGTTTAGGGCGTGGGATAAGGCGCTCCTGGGAGGGGGGGGGGCGGGGGGTCGAGGGGGAGGGTGGTTCGCTTCTGGGGGAGAGAGGAGAGGGGGTGGGGGAAGGGGTGGGGTGGAGGAGAGAGGGAGAGGGGGAGGGGTGGGGGAAGGGGCGGGGTGGAGGAGAGAGGGAGAGGGGTAGGGGTGGGGGGAGGGGTGGGGTGGAGGAGAGAGGGAGAGGGGGAGGGGTGGGGGAAGGGGCGGGGTGGAGGAGAGAGGGAGAGGGGGAGGGGTGGGGGAAGGGGTGGGGTGGAGGAGAGAGGGAGGGGGGGAGGGGTGGGGGAAGGGGTGGGGTGGAGGAGAGAGGGAGAGGGGGAGGGGTGGGGGAAGGGGTTGGGTGGAGGAGAGAGGGAGAGGGGGAGGGGTGGAGGTTGAAGAGAGAAGGGGAAGGAGGAGGGGGGAAGGGGAGGAAGAGAGAGGAGAACGGGGAGCGGAGGAAGTGGAAGAGAGAGGGAAAGAGGGAGGAGGTGGTGTGAAAGAGAGAAAGGGAGGGGGAAGGGGGAGGAGAATGGGGAAGAGGGGAAAGGGGAAAGGGGAAATTGAGGAAGAAGAAGAGAAAGGAAAATGGGTGGTGTTGGAAGAGAGAGGGAGAGGGTGGTGGGAAAGAAAGAGAGAGATAGAAGGGGGAGGGGTGAGAAAGAAGAAAAAGAGGAAGACGAAAAACAGCAAAAGAAAAGGGAAATGAAGGAGGAAGATAAACAAAACAGACAGATTAAAAAAAGAACGGAAGCGAGGGACAGACAGACAGACCGATTCCAAAAGGGAACGAAAGGTAGAGATAGGCATATAAAGGGGAAGGAAACGATTTAGAAGAGGTTTAGGGGAGGTGAGGGCGGCGGCTTCTCAAACGCGCTTCATTTTTATCAGTTCTCAGATAGCTCTTTGCTCGGGCGATTATTACCTTTGGAATGGATTGCGTTTGAGACAGACAGACAGACGCACACGGACACACAGACACACACACACACACACACACACACACACACACACACACACACACACACACACACACACACACACACACACACACACACACACACACACACACACACACACACACACACACACACACACACACACACACACACACACACACACACACACAAACACACACATACACACACACATACAAACAAACACAATCAAACAAACAAACAAACAAACAAACTAAACAAACACACGAACACACGAACACACACACAAGCAGACAGGCAGTAAAACGGACTGACAGAGACAAAAACAGAGAGACAGAAGGGACGCGGAAAGGGATTTAACAATCGAAGGGAAGCCATTCACTTAGAAAACGAAGAGGAAGACCCAAGGGACGAAATTGTCGAAATCTAATATATGCAAAAGGATAAAAAAAATATGTATAATAATATAATGATAATATAACAGTAATAATAATATTAATAATAATAATAATAATAATAATGATAATAATGATAATAATAATAATGATAATAATGATAATGATAATGATAATGATAATAATAATGATAATAATAATAATAATGATAATAATAATAATAATGATAATAATAATAATGATAATAATAATAATAAAAATAATAGTGATAGTAATAATGATAATATTGATAATAATAATAATAATTATAATAATAATAGTAATATTAATAATAATTGCCATTTCGTAATATTGTAAACAAGAATAACTCTGATGATAATTATGATAATGATATTAAATGATAATGATAACAATAATAATGTTAGTGATGATAACAATAATGATGGTAGTAGTGATGATGATACTAATAGTAATAATAATCATTATAATAATGATAGTGATAGTAATAATGATAGTAATGCCAATAACGGCAGTGATAAGGAAATCATAAAGCACCAACAAAAATAGTAATAATGATAATAATAATAATAATAAAAATAACAACAACACTATTTATTATAATACCAAAAAAACCGGAAGCCGGAATAAAGCGCAAATTTAACACCGCCGGAGAGCAAACAGACAGACAGACCAGCACTGTACACGCGAGCGAGATTGTGCGGGCGGCGTCACGGCAAAATAATGTCAGAGTGGAGCAATTTTCCGAGCGATTTGGCCAGGCTACTGACGCTTGTACAGAGGGGTATGACCTATTGGAGAGGAGGGGGAGGTAGGTGGGAGGAGGAAGGTGGGGGGTCGAGGGGAGTAGGGGAGGAAGGGAGAGGGAAGGGAGGAAGGGGGAGGGGTATAGGGGAGGAAGGAAGAGGGAAAGGGAGGAAGGGGGAGGGGAGGGAAGGAAGAAGGGGGAGGGGATCAGGGATGGAAGAAGGGGGAGGGAGGGAGTAAGACGGAGGGGAGGAAGGATAGAAGAGGGAGGGGAGCAGGGAAGGAAGAAAGGAGAGAATGGAGGAGGAAGGAGACGAAGGAGAGAATGGAGGAGGAAGGAGACGAAGGAAGAGAACGGGAGAACAAGGAGAGGACAGGAGAGATAAACAGAAGGAGGGTCTAGGGAGACAGAGAGGACGATCGTACATGTGTGGAGGATGGGATGAGAGTGAGGGGGGGGGGGGGAGCAGGGAAGAGAGTAGGGAGAGGAAGAGGGGAAAAGGGAGGAAGGCTAGAGAATGAGGGTGAGTTAGAGGGGACGAGCCAGAGGGGAAGGGAAAGAAGAGAGACAAGGGGTGAAGTGAAATGGACGAAGAGACGAGATAGAGAGGGAGGAGGAGTAGAAGCAGAGGGAAGAGTTGGGGAGAGATGGGGAAGAACTGGGGAGTGAGTGAAAGGAAGAGAAGAAAGAGGATGAGAAGTAGGGAAAGAAGAGAGAGAAGGAATTACCGAGAGAGGAAGGGTAATTTTGGTAATATTAGGAAGAATAAGAACAATATAATGATAATAACAATAATGGTGATACTATGCCTACTACTACTACTACTTCTTCTACTACTACTTCTACTACTACTACTTCTACTACTTCTACTACTACTACTTCTACTACTACTACTACTACTACTACTACTACTACTGCTACTACCACAATTGCGACTACGCACGCATGCACGCACGCACGCCCCCCACCCACCCCACACACACAGTCTTTAACACACACACATACATGTATGTATGTATGTATATATGTATGTATATATACATACATACATACGTAAAGTATATAATTGTATTACATATGTCATATATTTTATACATTTTAACATGTATATTCATATAGACAGAAATATTGTTTTCGCAACATAGATATAGATACCTGTATTAGATTGTGGCACGTTACTTCACTTGAATATTATAAAACAAAATTGTAGACATGTATGGTGAGTTCATTTCCTTTGACCAGTAGGATTATGATGAAAATCGCTTTAGGGAATAGTTTTGTTACCTCTTACGGAAAAAAAATTATCAAATGGTTTTTTTTTTTTTTTTTTTTTTAACTACAAAAGCGAGGGAGAGAGAAAATAAATGTATCTCTCACCGTCTTGAGGTAGTTCATGCGTCATCACCTTCAAGAAGCCTAAAAGCGCATATTTTAAGGGTGTGGGTAGGGGACGAAGGGTAAGGGAGGGGTCCGTGCGAAAAGGGCATACAGTCGTTCTCTTTTTTTTTCTTTTTTTTTTTCCTTCTTCCCCCTTTTCTC
Organism: Penaeus chinensis; assembly: GCF_019202785.1. Lineage (NCBI taxonomy): Eukaryota > Metazoa > Arthropoda > Malacostraca > Decapoda > Penaeidae > Penaeus > Penaeus chinensis. Next base: position 1,467,087 of record NC_061859.1, read on the forward strand.
CTCTTTTTATTTTCTATCCCTTCTTCTTCCTTTCGCTCTCCTACTTATCTGTTCAAATTTCCTTCCATCCTCTCACCTTCCATCCCTCGTCCAGTTCTCTCTCTCTCTCTCTCTATCTCTCTCTCTCTCTCTCTCTCTCTCTCTCTCTCTCTCTCTCTCTCTCTCTCTCTCTCTCTCTCTCTCTCTCTCTCTCTCTCCTTCCTTCAACTCTCCCTCCCTCCTTCCCTCCATGTTTCCCTTCCTCCTTCCTTTTTCCTTGTATCTTCTGATGATCATCCCATCCTTTGTGCTTTTACGTTAATGACCCCCTTTTTTGTGTTCTGTGTTACTCTCCCTCCCCCGCTTTTGCAGTTGTGTTAATGCCTCTCCCTCCTCTTACTTGCCTTGGAATAACTTCACTCTTGTGCTTGCTTTAATTCCCCATTATCATACTCTCTGATAATCTCCCCTTCCTCTTGTGCCTGTGCTAATCACTCTCTCTATTGTTATGTGTTAATCTCTCTCTTCCCTCGTCCCGTGCCTTGTGTGTTATTCCCCCTTTTACTCTTGGGTCTGTGTTAATCTATTCCCTCCCTCGCCATGTTAATCCTTCTCTTTCGTGTCCCATGTTAACGTCTCCGTTTTCCCATGCCCTTTGTTAATCTTCATTGCCTGTGTTAATCCCTCCCGCCCTTTCTGTTGTGCCCTGTGTCAATATCCTTTCTTCCTACCGCCTGCAGCAAGTGAAGAACAGTTACTTCTGATAAAAAAGATAATAATAAGTAAATTAAAGCGAGAGCGAGATCTCCCGGTGGCAACAGGGCCTGTGACGTTTGACATGCAGCGTGCGGCGCGTCCGAACTTTGTGCTCTCTGTCTGTCCTTCTCTCTGTCCTCCATTCTCTGTCCCTCTCTCTGTCCTCCATTCTCTGTCCCTCTCTCTGTCCCTCTCTCTGTCCCTCTCCCATCCTCGTTATCTCTTTGTTAGGATGGTTGTGATGGGTTCTTTCATTCTCTTTCCTTCTATTCCGATCGTCTTCCTGTTTCTCTTGCTTCTCCTCTCTTCTCTTCTTCCTCTTCTTCCTCAAAATCCTTCGCGCTTTTCTCTCTCTTTTCTCCTTTTCTTCTTCCTGTCTCCTTTCCTGTCTCCTCACCACCCATCCCCTACCCCCTCCCCTCCCCTTCCCCTCCTCCTCCCTCCACCCCATCCCTCCCCCCCCCCAATCTCACCATAGCCAACGCCGGCAGCTCCCTCACTATCAACAGGCCCGATAGTAAACGCTAAGTGCTATAAAATCCACTAATCTCAAGAATATGCAGGAGCCGAGCGGTCACAAAAAGTGGCACGAGGACATTTTTGTCTGCGGGCGTGTGAGGGATGCAACCAGTTGTTCTCTGCGGGCGGCGCGGCAGGCCTGACCCCTTCCCCCACCCCCCCACCTCCCGCCCTGGCCTGCGCTACCTGAAGCCGTGAGGAGGGTAGGAAGGGCGGGCGGCCCGAGGAGTGGGAGGCTAGGAGGCTCATAGGAGGATAGGAGAGTAATAGGATAGGAGGAGGCTGATAGGCTTGGGTTTCTAGGATCGCGATCTGCTCTTGCTTAAAAGACTGAAGTTTCAGTTTTTTCCTTTTTTTTTTCTTTTTTCCCTTTTCTCTTTCTTTCAGATTAACATTTTCTTTCTTCTTTTAGTATTTTTAGTGTCTCATCTAATTGCTTTTCCTCCTTTTCTGTCTTTACTCGTGTTTTTTCTATCTCTCCTTTCTCGCCCTTTCTTCGTGTTCTTTTTTTCTTCCTCTTTTTTATTGCCGTCTCAATTTTGCTTCTCCCTTTCTTTCTCCTCCTTTTGCTTTATCTCTCTTTTCTTAATATCCTCTTCTTCCTCTTCCTTCCTTCTCCTTTTCCTCTTCTTCCTCCTTCTCCTTCTCCTCTTCCTCCTCCTCCTTCTCTTCCTCCTCCTCCTCCTCCTTCTCCTCCTCTTCCTCCTCCTCCTCCTTCTCCTCTTCCTCTCCCTCTTCCTCCTCCTCCTTCTCCTCCTCTTCCTCCTCCTCCTCTTCCTCCTCCTCCTCCTCCTCCTCCTCCTCCTCCTCGTCCTCGTCGCCTAACGGAAACTGATCTTCACCTAATAGACTAAGCATACATCACACACACACACACACACACACACACACACACACACACACACACACACACACACACACACACACACACGTACCCACACATATTCACCTAATTGAAAAAAATACGTTAAAATGACGCATCGCCGACTATTTTTCTCAAGGTTTTGGCGCCGGAATTGTTTCGCACACCACATTAATCTGCCGATGTTTATTCCCCTTACACTCTGCCCTCCCTCTTCGCTTCCCTCCTCTCTTCAATCATCACCAGCTCCTCCCCCCCCCCCTCCCTCTTCCCCTCTCTGCCTCTCCCAGGTCTTTCCCCTCTTCCTTTTCTCTTCCCCTCTCTTGTCTGACCTGGATCCACTCCCCTTCTCCTTCTCCTTCTCGTCTCCCCTCTTCTCTTCACCCTTTCCCTCCCTTTTTTCTCCCCTCCACTGCCTCCCTTCTTCCCTTCTTCCCCCTCTCTTCTTCCCACCCCGTCCCATCCCTCCTTTTCTCTCTCCTTCTTTTCTCTCCTCTTCTTCCCACCCTATCCCTCTTCTCCTCTCTCCTATTCACTCTCTCCCTTCCCCTCTACGTTTGTTCGTCATCCCATTCCTCCCCTCCCCTCCCCACACCTCTCCTCCCCTCCTCTACGTCTCCTCTCCCCATGCCTCCCCTCTCCTCCGCTCCCCATGCCTCCCCTCTCCTCTCATCCCCCCCCCCACACACACACCTCGCAACCTTACTCCCTCACTCTCTCGGAAGTAAGGAACGAGGGGCATAAATCACATTTCGCTAAGTTTAGGCAGAACAAATAGTGTACTTTGCCCCTTGCTCCCTCCTCTCCCCTCCCCTCACTCCCCCTCCTTCCCTCCTCTTGCCCTACCTTACCCTCATCTCCCTCTCCCTCCTTTCCTTCCTCCTCTCCCTCCCTTCATCTCATCTCCCTCTCCCCTCCCATCCTCCTCTCCCTCCCTTACTTCCATCCCCCTCTCCCTTACCCCCATCTCTCTCCCCAACCTCTTCTCCTCCTCCCCTTACCCACATATCTCCCTCCCTCCCTCTTCCCCTCACCCCCCCTGTCCTAATACCCCACCCCTCCTTCAAGCCGTCGCGCGATGTAAATAATGTAGGGCGAGTGAAGCGGAGATTGCATGGGCCCGCAGAGGAGCTGTCTCGCGCCCTCGGTGGACAGGGTCGTTCTCGCCGCTGCCGCCGCCCTCGGGTTTGCTCCTTCGTCGTCGGCTGGTCGCGTGTGGTCTGAACTTGAGGCTGCGAGGTGCCGAGGGAACTTGTTGTATATTCTTTTGATTATTTATTTATTTATCTATTTATTTATTCATTGGTAGTGGGGTTGGGTGTTTTTATGTGAAAGATCTAGAAGATACTAAGGTTTCGTTGTCCTTGGGGGGAGGACTTCAATGTTTATTTTATTTTTATTTATTTATTTATTTATTTATTTATTTATCTATTCATTTCTTGGGGGGTCGTCCTTAGAGTAAGTGGGATTTGAAAAAGATGTTTTTTTTTTTATAAAAGTGACGAGGAAAAGAGAGGGAGGGAGGCGTAAAGAGCAGTCGAAAAGAGAAGAAACACTATAAGTAGAGAAGAAAGGAGACATAAACAGAAAGAGAGAGAGAAAGAGAGAGAAGAAGAAGAAGAAGAAGAAGAAGAAGAAGAAGTAGAAGAAAAAGAAGAACTCAAGAGAAACAGAAAGATACACGCACAACCCATACTCTTTATAACCGAGAATATTTAGTAGGAATTTCCCACCAGCACGGAGGCACGAGAGTCGATCACCCTTCCCCCTCCTCTTCCGCCCTCCTCCCCTTCCCTCCTTCCCCCATTCTCCCTTTTCGTCTTTTTCCTGTGTTTGTCCTCCTAATTGTCTATTTGTCTTTCCTCCCCATTAAGGTAGAACCGAGAGGATTTCGAACGACCTCCGAGGGACCTTCAGCTAGACACTGTCTCCACGAGCGAGCGCCAGCCTTGTGCACGCCGACCGTCATTCGTTATCTCCGTAATGAGGATGCCCGCCGATCGCTGTCAGGGGCGTTCGGCATCTTAAAAGGAAAAAAAAAAAAAAAAAACTCCCTTTCCGAGCCGCATTTAAGTCCGAACGAGCGTCGTCGAGAGAATCGTACTTACTTCTCTATTTGGAAGATTATGGTTTCTTCAATATCTTCGCTCGCAAACCGGTCTTTCGGGCGCTCTCGGGGTCGGAACGCCTGCCGATGCGTCGCTGTTCATTTTTTCCTTCTCGAGGGTTATGTTTTTTTTAGGAATACACATGTGGAGTGAAAATGATTACGATTATGTTGCTGCTGTTGGTGGCAATGATGATAAAAACAATAATAATGATGATAATGGGGATCATAACAATTATGGTAATGATGATATTAAAACGTAATGAAAATAATGATAGCAATGATAATAACAATAATAATGATTGCCGGTGTTCGATGACATCTTTGTCCACATGTTAATCACGTGGATATATATATATTCAGCCTGTGAACGCACCGACCGGGGAGGGGATGCAATCGTGGTAATGGCTTCAGACACTGATTTGGTTACACAAAGACGCATTAATGGGGACAGATATGCATACGATGATGCAGGTATAAAGGGATATAGAACACACACACACACACACACACACACACACACACACACACACACACGCTAACACACACACACACACACACACACGCTAACACACACACACACACATACACACACACACACACACACACACGCTAACACACACACACACACACACACACACACACACACACACACACACACACACACACACACACACACACACACACACACACATACACACACACGCTAACACACACACACACACACAGCATCTGAGCTTGCATTGCACATATAATATATATATATATATATATATATATATATATATATATATATCACTGGGGGCATTATTATATATTACATGATACTACGTTTATATAAAAATCAATAAAAACATAAAACTGTCTTAAATTTTCTGACTAATGCCATTCAAGACTGGTATTAGTCAAGTAAAATTAATGAACAGGAATAGATGCACACTTAATAACTAAATTGATAATATATTCATAAACCGAAAAGCACTCAGAGCGGAAGTATCTTCTCTCAATTTCATCACAATCCG
>NC_061859.1:1478221-1480721 GCF_019202785.1 Penaeus chinensis
AGATAAAACAAGATAAAACGATAATAAGGAGCCATTGAGAGCGTCTGGCAGAGAATCCGAGACGAGACAGACAGACGAGCTTGTTGAGATAAACAATGTTGTTACGAGGAGGTGGTTGTACTGTTATAAAGGAAGGGAATAATTTGCATTTTTTTCTCTCTTTTCTATGGCTCTCTCTCTCTCTCTCTCTCTGTCTCTCTCTCTCTCTCTCTCTCTCTGTCTCTCTCTCTCTCTCTCTCTCTCTCTCTCTCTCTCTCTGTCTCTCTCTCTCTCTCTCTCTCTCTCTCTCTCTCTCTCTCTCTCTCTCTCTCTCTCTCTCTCTCTCTCTCTCTCTCTCTCTCTCTCTCTCTCTCTCTCTCTCCCTCTTCTCGTCTCTGTTTTTAGCTCTGGGTGTGTCTTTGTTTCTGTTTTTTTATTGTATTTTATTTCATTTTTTTGTTATTGTCTTTAGGTTCTGTATTATTTTGTGGACTTTGGTTTTGTTTCCATCCTTGTTTTCTTTTCCTTTCTTTTTATTTTCTTATTTTATTACCATGTATATTTCCCGTTTTCTTTTTCTTTTTAAATTACATATACATCCTTCTGGTTTTTTTTTTTTTTTTTTCATTCCTGATTATTTTTTGTTTGTAAGATTTTTATTTTTTCTTATTTTATTACATTTTTTTCCTTTCTTTCTTTTTCTTAATATATGTTACATATACTACCTTCTGATCAATTCTTTTATTTATTTATTTTTCTTTTCCCGATAAAAAATAAATCGTTTCCTCCCCTTACATTCTCACAATCCTGCCAAAACAGCTATAAGTCGTAGTCCTTTTCCTCTTTGTGTTTTCATGAATGACTAATGCCTCATCTGAAGCCCAAAGTCACGCCATGACAAATCGCCCGAGTTTTCCCTCGGAGTAACCGCAGGCTCTGGCCCTCTGGCACCCTGTACGAGATATAAACTAATGGTGTCTGGCTTCGCATATGCATACGAAAGCTGGACGCACATGGATGCAGACTCGCGCACACGCATACATGTGCAGATTTGTTTATATGGGGACTATGTACACATAGGGGAATTTATATACGTTCGAAAGCTGTGTGTACATACAAATTCAAGTACACATGCAGAGAAACAGAAACAAATATAATCGAACATGCTCACGGACGCACGTACACCTGCACAAACACAAATCCCCCCCCCCAAACACACACAACCCCCCCCCCACACACAAACACACACACACACACACACACACACACGTACGCACATACAGCAAATTTACATGAGAATGGGATGTCCCAAGTACACCATTTAGCGGCAGGAGATATGCCATCACAGGGCGAGCGAGGGACCAGGGGAGAACCAAGAGGGATGACCTAGGGGCAGACAGAAGAGGGGAGGAGGGGAGGGGGGAGAGGAATAGTGGGTAGGGGGGAGAGGCTACAGGCAGACAGGCGAGGGGAGGGAGGAATGGAATAGAGGGGAGAGGGAGGGTATTTTTTGCGCATCGTGAAGGGGAAGAAGGATGGGGAAGGGAGGGGAAGGGGAAAGGGGACATAGGGAAGGCATTTTTCGCGTGTATGATAGGGAGAGAGACGAGGGAAAGGGTAGGGGAAAGGAGGCAGGGAGTAAGGAAGTCAGGCAGGAAGGGAGGGAAAGAGGAATTAAGGAAGTCAGGAAAGGAAGTGGGGGGGGATTAAGGAAGACAGGAAGAGAATGAAAGGAGGGAGGCAGGGGGTAAGGTAGTCAAGAAGAGAAGGGAGGGAGGGAGGGAGTAAGGAAATCAGGAAGGGAGGAGAGGAAGGGAATGCGAGGGAAAGAGCAGTCCACCTCACCAGGGAACGTGGCCTGGAAAATGAACTTTGATATGAAAGGAAACGAGATTCGGGCGCGTGTTTGGGTGCGTGCGTGCGTGCGTGCGTGCGTGTTTGGGGGGCTGTCGTCAGGCTCGTCAGGGGAGAGAACATAAAAGAGATTCGGGTGAACTTGTGACGGATTCATACGATGTATAATGCGATATAAAATCTTGTCTGCATATCCATCTGATTGTCTGCTGTATATGTGTTTATGTATTTCTATGCAGTGTGTGTACGAAATATATTTTTTAGGTATGTATATATTTAGGATACATATATGGGTATTTTTTTTTTCTCAACGTTGGGATATAGTAAGTGCGCTTCTGCATTGTATTAACAATGACCTAATTTCAGCATCGTTTTAAATCACTCTTCTTCTTCTTTGTCGACATTTCCTTTATTCACATCCCCCCTCCCTCCTCCTCCCCCGCCAAACGATCCACTCAGCTTTCCTGAAACAGCATCCCAGAGCGCTTAAAATATTCCCGAAACACCGCACGCACTCAAGACGCGGGGGGTGAGCAGCCAGAGCAAGCCGGGTTGACAATATTTGATTCGATATCCGTTCATTCTCGCTCAGAGCTTGGCAATCTCGTAGCGCTGTGCTGAGATTGCAAGACCTCGGCGTCGCTGGGAGAAGCCAATGTCGGTCCTG
>NC_061859.1:1488221-1493221 GCF_019202785.1 Penaeus chinensis
TATGAAAAGGAAAATGTGAATGATACTTCATGAAGGAATCTCTAGTACTGTAACTAGGATGTTACACACACGCACACACACACACACACACACACATACACACAGAGAGAGATAGAGAGAGAGAGAGAGAGACAGAGAGAGAGAGAGAGAGAGAGAGAGAGAGAGAGAGAGAGAGAGAGAGAGAGAGAGAGAGAGAGAGAGAGAGAGAGAGAGAGAGGGGGGGAGAGAGGGAGATATATATATATAGAGAGAGAGAGAGAGAGAGCGAAAGAAAGAAAGCGAGAGAGTGAGAGGGCGAGAATGAGAAAGCAAGAGAGCGAAAGAAAGAGAGAGAAAGCGAGAGAACGAAAGAAAGCGAAAGAAGGGGAAAGAGGTGATGGGGTGGAGCGATAGCGGGTGGCCAGAGATCTAATAAAGATGCTGCGGTTTCCCATCAAGATATGTAAAACCATCTTTCTCATTCCCGCAATGTCGCTCACGAGACAGATTAGCGCGAATTAATGTGGAAGGGAACGTCTGCTTGTTTCTGTGGTATCGCTTTTATGGCCCCGCTGCTCGGTTGCTAAGGACGCGGTGCCGTCTTGCGGTTTTGTTGTGCTTAGTGGAGGAAAATGATTTGATTTTCAGTAATAGATTTTGGAATTTTGATGTGATTTTGTTGAGTGAAATGGTTCATGGAGAAAGATAATTTGCTTTTCGGTATTAGATGGGCTTCTTGTTCTTCGTACTTTGGTGTATTTATTCGTTATTTATTTAACTTTGGCCTGATTTATTTGTTGAGTGAAATGGTTCATGCAGAAAGATGATTTGCTTTTCGGTATTAGATGGGCTTCTTGATCTCCGTATTTTGGTATGATTATTCGTATTTTTTAAATATTCGTTTGATTTATTTGACTCTTTTTGTTGATTGAAATGTCAGTTAAAAGGTCTAATTGTTTAATGGAAATGCTTTTCAGTAGTTGATGGTTTTCGTGTCTTTAAATAATGTCGTGTGATTATTTGCATTTGTTGTTTATTTCGTGAATTTAGTCGACTCGAGGGGACTGACAGTCACGGGGCTATAGTGAGGCAAATTAGGAATTTCCCCCTCTCTCCTCTCCCCTCTTCTCTCTTTCGTGGTACTCTCTCCCGTTTTATCTCCTCTTCACATCCCTTTTTCCCTTTTTCCTTCCCCTCTCCCTCCTTCCCTCTCCTATTCCCTACCTCCCTTCCCTTCCCTTCCTCCTCTCCCTCCCTTCGCTCTCCCTTTTCCCCTCCCTCCCCTATCCCTACGTTTCCCCTCACTTCCGTCCCACCTCCCTCCCCTCCCTTTACTTCCCTTCCTCCTCTCCCTCCCTTCGCTTTCCCTTCCCTTCTCCCTCCTCCCTCCCTTCCTCCCTCCTTCTCCCCTCCTATTCCCCACCCACCTCCCGCCCTCCCTCCCTCCCTCTCCTCTCCTATTCCCCACCCACCTCCTTCCCTCCCTCGCTCCCTCCCTCCCCCGTCCTATTCCCCCTCCTATCCCCCCCTCCCTCCCGGCGTGAAGGATGGCCTCGCTCCCTCCCAAATCATGTCGCCAAGTATTGCCGGCAGTCAACACGACCCGCGATGCGTCACTTGAGCCTTTTGCTTTTTTCGACGCCCCATATATGTTTATATTTATTTATCAATTTTCTTTCTTTCTCTTCTTCGTTTGCGCTCATGGCCGATCTCTACCAAGTATATATTTATTTTTTCTCTCTCTTTCTTTATCTTTTTTCTTTCTTTTTCTTCTTTGTTTTCGCCCATTCCTCTTCGACATCATATATATGAATATATTTACATTTATTATTTTTTCTCTCTTGGTTTTTGTCAGTGTTTTATATTTTATCTTTTGACATGAGAAATCTGCTCCTGTTTGTGGTCTGTCTCACAACCGCTACGTATATACTTATATTATTTTTTCTCCCCTTGTTCATTGTTATAGTTTTAGTGCCTTGTTTATTCATTTCTTCTCAACCTGACAAGTGTTTCTCCTTTATTTTAGTTTATTTTGGTAAAGGGGGGAGGAGGGGCGGGGACTTTACTGCAGAGAGGTCACTGTGAATGTCTCTCTGTCTTCAGAAGATGTCGTATTAGTGGTCGTAACTTGTTGACAGATGGTGAGGTGTTGAGCCAGCTGTTTTTGGGCGGGTGTGTGTGTGTGAGAGAGCAGCTGCAGTTTGTAAGGAGCACGTGCACTGTGTACAAAGTAGTGGGTATTGTTCTTACTTTCCTAAGTCTTCGAGAAGAAAATAGCAGGGTCCAGTTTAAGAAATAGTAGTTGTAGTGTAGTACTAGTAGTAGTAGTAGTAGTAGTAGTAAAAGTAGTAGTAGTAGTAATAGCAATAGTACAGCATTTATTATAAGTTTCAGCACCAGCGGAATGAAAAGGAAAAATGTTATTTATAAAAACAATAAAAATATGCATCCTGTGATTTATTTCATCCTTTATGATTTGTTTTACGATGAAAGGAGGAAGCTCAATGCAGTTAGAGGCTGAAGACGAGACCGCGGGTGATTTACGATGCTCTAACACAGCAGGACAGCGGAGACGTCATCAGTGTAGAGAGGAGAGAACAGGATTCATTGTGAGGGCGAAAAGAGGTGGGGGAATAAGGGAGATGGGAGAGGGAGAACGTGATCAGGGGGCGAAAGGAGGGGAGGGAGAGAGAGCGAGATAAGGGGACGAAAGGAGGTGAGGGAGGAGGGCGAGGGAGAGCGGAATGAGGGGGCGAAAGGGAGGGGAAGGGGGAATGAGGTGATGCGTCTCCATGAACAGTGACAGCGACGCAGAGCGCACTTCTGCACCCGCATGGTCTCTCATTTTATGTTTCCCGGTATCACTCACACCCTCACTTCCTCATTTGCGTGCATCCTGGGTCCACTCTTCCTTCCCTCTACGCTCCCTCTCCTCCTATTTGAGGATGTTTGCAAGTGGGGGCTAAATCAGAGGAGGTGTATGTGTGTGTGAGAGAGAGAGAGAGAGAGAGAGAGAGAGAGAGAGAGAGAGTGAGAGTGAGAGTGAGAGTGAGAGTGAGAGTGAGAGTGAGAGTGAGAGTGAGAGTGAGAGTGAGAGAGAGAGAGAGAGAGAGAGAGAGAGAGAGAGAGAGAGAGAGAGAGAGAGAGAGAGAGAGAGAACCTGGGTGTGCGTGAGTCTACGTATGTGCGTGTGTGAGGTCGCGAGAGCGTGTACCAATACATATCAGCGTATACAAATACATGTATGGCTATACCCATGCATGCGTATCAGTCTCCGTACATATACATCAGCGTATCAGCGTGTTCTGCGTGCGCCCTAATCTCAGTGCCAGGTCAGCAGAGGGCACAGCCGCCCCCGACGACCGCCGATATTTGCGAGGCGTCGAGGGCGGCCCAGCACCGGGTGTCGCTGATGCGGAGAAGGACCCGAGGCACTCACGACCCCAGGAAGAAATGGGGGAGGAGGGCATTTGGGAATAAATAAAGGAAGTAGATGGGAATGAATAACTCACATGAAATTAAAGTGAAAGAATTAAAAAAAAAAAGGAAGGGGTAATAAAGTACGGAAAGTAATGATAAAGACGAAATAGATTTCAAAGACAGAAAAAAAGGGATCACAACGAAGGAAATAAACTTTGACCTCACTTAATCGATTAGAAATATAACGAATTAAACTAAAACGATGATATAAGAGAAAAAACAAGTATCTACAGACCCTCAACCGCGCAGAAAAAAAGAAAAGAATCTCGAAGCGTCAGCACAGGAACCGCCCGGGACAAAAGAGAAGCAGACGGCGCGGCAGCAGAAGGAAAACCTCGGCAGGAAGGCGGCGCCCGAGGGAGGAGATCGTCTTATCTGCCTTAATATCCGCCGGCCCTCCACCTTCCGAACTGGGGGGTTGGGGAGGAGGGAGGGAGGGAGCAGGTGGGGGGAAAGGAGGAGGGGAGGCTGTTGCCCTCAGCTTTTTATGTGTGTGTGTGTGTGTGTGTGTGTGTATGTGTGTGTGTGTGTGTGTGTGTGTGTGTGTGTGTGTGTGTGTGTGTGTGTGTGTGTGTGTGTGTGTGTGTGTGTGATGTGTGTGTGTGTGCACGCCTATGTGTACTTTCTTTGCTGTTTGTATTACAGGTTTACCATTAACAATATATTTGCATGTAATTTTTGCCTTTGGTGTTTCGTTCCACCATTCTGAACTAAGTATTCTTACTAGACTTTTAATATCATATAGTGTATTTTAATTTGAACTTCACTAAAATATTTTATCTATGTTGCAGGTACGTTGTGGAACGTTTTAATTGGCAGTGAAAAAAATTATATGTCTATCAGAAAAGTAAGTATAATACCTTTTGTATTAAAACTAAAAAAAATAATACACAGTTAGTACCATAGTATAAATAATCTTACCGTGATTCGGTAATGCTAATGAGGTGCCAACATTCTCATATCATAAACCGATTGAGAATGGCACACATTGAATGCCAAGGGATGTCATATGGCACTCGGAAGAAGTTAATATTAGGGTGTTCACTGTTCGTAATTAGAAGTTGCAATTAAGAGTATTTTGTGATATATAATTATTTCTTCAAATAAAGACACGTATCTATATCCAAAGTCAAATATTGTTTTCAGTAAGTCTTGCTGTAAAATCTTCACTGGCAGAACACGATTAATGTCCGTCAGAGCTTTGTCATCTAGTACCTATTATATTTTCGTCGCGTGAGCTGCCTGTGACGGAAAGTTAATGAGCAATGACGAGTCAGAAAAGGGGTTGATAAGTCTGCGGACTACAGACTATCATTTCAGTATGTGGTATACCTTATTATGTGATACTATATATATATATATATATATATATATATATATATGTGTGTGTGTGTGTGTGTGTGTGTGTGTGTGTGTGTGTGTGTGTGTGTATGTGTGTGTGTGTGTGTGTGTGTATGTGTGTGTGTGTGTGTGTGTGTGTGTGTGTGTGTATGTGTGTGTGTGTCTGTATACATATATATACATATAAATATATAAATATA